>NW_026623952.1:0-108587 GCF_030028575.1 Malurus melanocephalus
GGGGGGGAAAAATTATCAAATTTACTTTCATTTCAGGGGAAACGTTTCTCTGGAACGTTTTTCTCTGAAAACATTTGTCTCAAAACCGAGACAATTGGGCAATAGAAAATATAAAGAAAAAACAGTTTTAGAATGAATATTCAAAAAACCAGATGCAACTATTAGCTTGCTTCCCTCTCTATCTTTAAATGAAGTTAAAGATTGCTCCTAGCTAGATGGGCTCTTGCTTGGACTTATTTATAAACTGTTTTCTCACCCATTTTATATATAGGAAAAGAGAATGGACACTGAAAATAATTTACCATTTTGATGTTATTGAAATAGGAACTCTACATGGTACTAAAATATTTGATGGTCCTGAATCCAAGTCAGACAGGGAACAGGTAGTCTGAGGATGACAGTTATCAAAATAAAGCACTGCCAGCAAGATAGCTTTTTAGTTTTTATCCTTTTCTTATTAGAATGAAAATTTTTATGCCACTCTAACTAGCTGAGATTTATCAAATAGTTCTATTATTCTTAATGTACTGAGCAATTTACTGTGAAGTATGAGCTGAGACTAAGAACCTCCTCCTCCTAGAAAATATGTCAATGAATGGATTTCTGGCCTTAGAGAAGTTACTAGCCATATCAGGCAGCCAAAGAAGGTTTAAGGAAGGATTGCCACGTCCATCTTGTAGATGCACTTCTGTGTGAGGAGACCAAGCGGATCTGCACCTCAGAAGGACGTTTCACTGCTGCTTCAGTAGTGAAATGAAATGGCTTTTCCTCTCTGGTTTTGATCCAGAAGAGATCAGTCAGGACCTAAGGTCTGTTGACTGCATGAAATGGGCTTGCTAATTCTAAAAGAAAGAAGACCAGAGTACATGAAGGTGATGTGTTTCCCTCACCCCAGATTTCCCTGTACTTCGAACATGCATGTTCACCAACTTGAAAATTACAGTGATTCACTTCTCCCTTGCCCTTAGCATTTGATTTCTTTTCCCCATCTTTGGTACTTTCAAAGTTCACTGCCTATGTGAAAGATTGTATGCAAGGGACACCAACCAAATGTGAAGGCCAACAATCTCACCTTGAAAATGTTAGCAACACATTGCTTTACAATGATCTACATTCAGGACAGCTTCAGCTGGGTGACAGACTTTTCCAGGACACATTTATGCAGATGTTCCCAGTGAATCTGCAGTTTCCAAGATTCTGGCTATCTCCAGGTGTGCTGCTGGCATGTGTTTCCTTTCAGTGTGTGAAATCTCATGAACAGAGACTACTAGGACCAGCAAGTCCACAGGCTGGAGGCTCTGTTCATGCAGCTGCCCAGAGAGACTGAGTCTGTCCTTACTGATCTCTGAAAAAGGAACAGACTATGCAGAGAACACAGGGGATATGGCATATCTGCACATGGACAAACAGCTCCTGCTTTCAGCCAAACTTTGGGGAAAAATGCAAACCAGCCAAACAAATATTTCTGCATTTCAGGGAGCAGCAGCTGCTCCACCTTTCTGCCACATGCTGGCCGTGCAGCAGGGGGATAAATGCCAGGACTGCACATGGCTATCCAAGCACCCCAGTAGCTAAGACTTTTATCTTCATGCACAAGGGCCCGTGGCCAAGCTTATTCTGCAAGTTCATCTCAGTATCAGCCAGGAAAAGAGCCTTCTGTGCACCATTCCTTGTGTTATTTGCTGAATAAAATTCTTCCTCATTAGCAGGCCACAGCCCAAGAAAACGCCACTGGAACAAACAAGGTTCTGTGCAAATATAATCCCCACCTCACCACCCGGGAATTGAAACAAAGAATAAGGCTGTAGCTGTTCCCTTTCAGCATGATGAATGCTTAAGCAGGTTACAGCTTTGCACTGCGGACATTTTCTGGGGAGAAGAAATAAAGACTTACCAATCCTACTTACTTGCTGCTCTCAAGGAAACAAGCCTAGGGACTATTTTTTGACACAACAGTTAGGAATGATTACTTCATGTCAGTATGTTTTATGTGTTAACCTCAAGGATTGATGAAAGTACCAATATTCAGTTCGCTCTTTTCCTTCCCATCAGTGGTGTTTGTGATGTGCAGGAGAAAGGGCCCAGCTAATATGGAAGATGCCACCTAACAGGAAAACCTTCTCATTGCTGCTGCAGCAAAAATTCATACAGGTGCTTAAGAAAGGTTCTCATTTTCTACACGGAAAAGCATGTCCTTCAGAGACTTACATCGAGTTTGTTAAGAATTGCAAGAAAAAAAGTTACCTGGAAAGAAAAAGAAATTAATTTACTGTTGGATTTGCTATCTGAACTGCTTATAAAAGGTGAAGATTTACCCTGTAATTCTTGAGTTGAATTTGGCACTTCACTAGTCAGGACAAGAAGCTGCTGATGCACTCAAGACAGACATGATTGGTGGTGTTTTGCAAGAAGGTGGGATACTGAAACTCGTATTTTGGTTCTGTTGAAGCCCATGCACTGATTACAGGCTATATAACGGCAAAGTGAACTTTCTCTTGCCAAGACATTTCTAACAAGACTGTGAGGGAAACCAGGGAATGAAGCAGAGCCCTTTAACTATTACAGAGATTCCTGTATGTTAGATCCTGGATTTCTCCAGACCATGAAAAGCTTATAGCATACTGAATTGAGGAAGGGGTATGGAACTGCACACATGGCTAACCCTGAGATGAAGCTTCGGATGTGGTGGCAACAATTCAGAAAGAAGAAAATGGACTGGACACAAACCCAAAGGATATGGGGGTTGTGGTAGGAGAGTTATCAGGATGTGGTGTATACAGGTCTCACCAGCAGATCATCACTTGCAAGGGAAAGCACAGAAAAAGAGATGAAGCCAGCAGCTCTGCACGACTACCCAGGCTGTGTTTTGCATCTGGCTTGCACACCATACTTACAGCAGAGGATGGACCCAGCATACTTCCTCCTTCTCATGCACTACTGGAAGTTGATCTTTCCTAAAGGCCTGCTTTAACACCCCAACTGCACAAGGTGTATTTGAAAAAAACAGGGATCTTATATGCCAAAACCATGGCCCAATGGAAGGTATGTGGGCACTGTGACTACCAGCACTAAGTTCAGGTGCCAGAGAGAGCCAAGGTAACAGAAGATTCAAACAGACAGAACTGCAGCTTTGAATTGCAGTAGCACTGATTGGTTCACAGAGATAACCTGGGTGTCAGGGGGACATGCAGCTTCTTCAGGACAGTTGTGCCAGGCCTCGGATCTGCTCTGGGTACAACCAGTGGTGCACAGTGCAACGGTCCCTCAGGATGGATGAACAAGACCACTGCTTGAGGTCACCTTTGTTTCAAGCTAGTATAATTTCCAGAGAGAYAAACAGCAGTGTGGCTACTGGAGACTGGACAGGGGTGGTTGCAATTCAAGTTGCCACCAGTGACTGAATTGAAAAAYCTGCATCATGCCAACTGGATAGAGAAATGAGTGCCATGGACGCCAGACACAGACATGATGCTGGAGATGAGCATGCCTCTGGCATATCCCACTTGCAGATTCAGTAACACAGACTACCTTCTAAGAATGAGAATCTGGATTTCCTGCTCTGCCATGTGCTGCATGCCTTGGAAAATAATCCAAAAACTTTCTCCTCCTTTAGTGAGCCTTCACTTAAAATGAAGCTCTTAGAGGGAGATTCTGCATCCTACTATTATGGCAAAACCAAATTGGAATTCATTTTCCCCAGTTRCTACTGGTAACAAAAAAGCTGGTATTACCAACAGAACTAAAATTCTTGTGCATATGCCCCTTGAAAAAATACAAGGGATGCTCTGGCAGCAGAACCCTATGTCACCTCCTCTTCTGGAAGCAAAAGTAATGGCACAGACTTTCAGTCAAACTCCAAAACTCCCAAATTATAAATAGRTATACATGTAAAGATCCTTTAGCATTCTCAGTGAAACGATTAATTTATTAAAAACTTCAGGTACCATTGTACTGGTCTAAAACGTAGCTTTTTCTATTTCATGTCTGTGAGTATTCCTGAAGCAGAAAAGGGACTACTTGAGCAAGACTACTGATCATAAAACTCTATATTAAATAAAGATGGTGTAGTTTCAAATTTTCTCCTTGTAGTTTGGATATTACAAACCCACTGAATATTACAGTGTCACGAGAAGGTTCTCAAGAGTGAAYTGCCAGTCAGGAATGAAATCCTCTTTTTTTATATTTTAATGATCTTTCTTCAACTTCAAAATGTGTAGACTTTTCAGTCCAACCACAGAATGAGTGACTGAACAAAAAGAGTGATTGCTGCCCAAYATTCCTCATTCCACCACCTCAATAATACTGTTACAAACAATACCTCCACACATGATAAAGGTTATCACAAACTATTTCCATCTACAAAGGCAAACCATTCTCTACATCAGCACTTGCACAATGCCAAGAATCTGCAGCTCTTACGCACATGCCAATCATCTTCTGTGACACACAGTTGACTCCACCTTTGACCCTTTCAGCCACCCCAGGCAAAGATGGCACACTTAGTACAGGAAGAGCTGGGTGTAAGAAAGCTGTGTAATACATCACAGCTTTCAGTGACGAGCCAAAGGAGCTGATTCACAGCTCTACAGCATTGTGCTTTCTGTAGGGATGATACAAATTATTTACTTTCAAGTGCTCCTTTCAAAGACCAAGGTTGATAGAAGCTGGAAATGCAAGATGTGGCATGTTTGTGAAGGGGTCACAGGCCRGATCATTTTAATGCAATGGTATGGAGATAGTTTTGCTTTTTCAAACATATTTAAACTACTCTTTAGGACTTGTGTGTGATCCTCTCCCAGCATTCAAATATATTCATATTCCATGAGTGAATTGCCTTGCACAGTATGGCAGCAGAGACAGCGTGCTTAAGTGATCAAAGCACCTTTCAAAGCTGTACTTGCAGCAATGACAAGCAGACCTGTTTTACAAACATTTTGGTTTACAGTCTCAGTGAGATGACATGTTTTCCTCATCCACTCCCAGGCTGGATACCAAAGTGTCATGTGCTCAAACTTACCTAGGAAGCCCTCTTCATCCACAATGATGGTGTAGTCCTCAGGGGTTTCTGTGAGGCTGAAGAACTTGCACCTGGCAAAGGCAAACAGTAGAACATGATTGGCAGCTGGACTGAGCAGAGCTTGTCTTCCACCTAAAATGGAGATCCTTTCCCAATCAAGCTGTGCTTAAGTAAAGAGTCACAGTCTGGTGTTTATGGAGAGGCATAAGGCATTGACAGACCTAGATTTTACTCCTGGCTAACTCATACTGCGTGACCCACATTCCCTGCTGCCTATGTATGCACAATGGAGCTASCAAAATGCTTATTATTTTTATTACTTAGTTCTTAAGTTACTTTTCTTAATTATCATATCCCTTAAGGCTTCCCATCACATYCAGGACCTGCTGTGTTGCACTGACACAGAGCAAAAAACTTTCCTCACTGAYTGCTCACTCCAGCACCCTCCAAAAGTGTCTCCAAGGCTCATGCATGCACCTGTCTTCCCTTTTTGCCCGCTGAAGTTTCTTGCCTTATCAAGATTTGACATCTAATCTCTCAACCAAGCCCCAGTATCTCTTCTTGATGCTTCAGAGGCTTTTCCCTGTTTCCTGTGCTGGTCCTCTGCCTTTCCTGGTGCTCCCAATGAAGAAGAGTGGTAGCAGTCATCAAGCCAATTGACACAAGGCTGAGCTTTCCCCCGCCCCATCCCGTGTGGCCTCTGTCCCACTCCATGCTCATCTTCTGACATCACAGGTCATGTGCAGCACRGCATCCCCAGCTCATTCAGCATTCAGCACAATGTCACCTCTAACAGGAGATACAAATCAAATGTGACGTGGGATTCTTCTACTGCAGACACAAACAAAAAGAGCTTCAGCCTCAAGGCTTAACACCACATATAGCTGAAAAGGCTTTTTTCCCCTGACACACCAACATATGTACAGCAACATCTACTGAAAAAAGCCCAGCTTCTATCCAGTTTGTCCCCAGCAATGGCAGGAAGGTTAACATGACATTTTGCAAGCTCGTGCTCACTTCAGCAGAGCATCGGCACAGTGCTGGGCAGCATCCCTGACACCCACAGGGCTCCTGGCCCCTCCAGGAGAATCCAGAGCACACAGACTGTGCTGCCTAAGCCACAGGAGAAATTTCTCCCTCTAAATTGGGTGCAATAGGAAGAGCATGTGTCTCCGAGAACCAAAGAAAAGGATTTCACAGTTACTCTACAATACTTTCAAATTTATCTGAGGCAACCTACAGAAAATAATTTTAAACACGGGAAAAATAAAGGTTGTTCTCAAGGCTCCCAAATTTCACAGCACGTTCAGAGTGTAATTTCTGCATGAAGCACGGTTCAGCAGGATTCAACAACCAGGAAATATTGGAGCTTCTCAGCACTGCTGAGCATCTGTGTCCAAAAGTCTTTAAGACTTCCGAAAGTCTGGAATCTCATACTGGCTCAATACATCAAAAAAGAAAGCATTCACTTGATTAAAGAATCAGATGAAAACCTGGCTGCAGCACTTTTGACTGGCTGAAAAGAACAAACATAGCAGCTATCCCCTCCAAAAGCAAGAGGGAGAAAAATGAGATGGATGCTGCCCTCCTCATCACCTTATCAGAAACCTGAGAGGAAACAACACGCAGTTCAATCAGTGGTCTGCCATGTAACCAACAGGCTTTCATGTACATGGAAAGTATTAGACTACCTGCTTTTASAGACCTGTCCTGTTTTCCTGGAGGCATCCATCACAACAATCAAGCATAACACTCCCTCCTGGCACAGACATATCATAAAACACAGACGTGGCCCTACCACAACAGAAACCACAACTTMATTATTTTGTGTCATTGGTAATAGCCGCTGTGACAGCCACATTTACCAACTCAACTCACTCCAGGAATAGTGCCAAAAGAAGCAGAAAATAGCAGCAGCTCAATTTTTTACTGTCACTTCTTAACTGCTCAAGGCTGCTACCAGTGCAAGGGATAATAGAAGCTGTGCAAAAAGGACTTCTGGGAGGCTGCTTCAGGTGGGTCCCAGGAGRTAGATGTATTTCTTACAGTGGATGAATTCCTTAGAGCTGTCACTGCAATAAAACTCTTTGCTACTATTGTCCAAGTCACGTGCATGCTGACTAGGAAGRAACTAGAAGTCCTAAAGGAGAAAACGGTAATATTAAAAAAAACCTAACCTTTCCTGACCTGCGATAACGTTTATGGAAGAATTTTTTACTAGAACAGTAATACGTGTCTGTGTGCACACACTGATCCCAGCAGAAGTATGATTGTGACAGATGCCAATTTCTGAGCACACATCTAAATATGCTGATATTTAAGGGATATATACAAAYGAAATCCCATAATTGCTGCCTCAGAACTCATGTCAAAACTTCGTATCTCCATATACCCTCTCAAAGCCCAATCCCCAGCTCAGAGCAGTTCTGTAAAAGGTCAAAACCACAGAGCCATCTGAATTTAAAAGCAAAGTCTTTCACCAGCACAAASAAGACCAGTGGTTCCTGGGGTACACACTCATTTTGTTCAAGCAATAATGAATWTTTTCCCCAGAGGAAATCTAAACATGGAAAATTGGAATTGCAAACCTTGTGTGATAGAAAAAAGGAACTCAATCTCATCTCTCCCACATTACACTACACATGCCTCTTCCATTCAAGTTATTTCAATMATTTCTCTTCCCTCTTAAACCAGACTTCGATAAGCTGAATGCCAGCAGCATCCTCTGTTATCACACCGAAGCCAAGAAAGGAAAAGAATTGCCCTTTAATAATTCTGAGACATCAGGCAAACAGTATTTCTCTAAGTACATGTGGAAACCCTACATGTAGGAAGRCAGTATTTTTAGTTTCCTAATAGCCAAATCTTGGATGGATTATTTTGGATTTCTGCCTTCTCAATGTTTAGGCACATTTCCACTTCAGCACTGCTGCTGACTTCGACTGCCTGACAACATATGCCTTTTTCTGGCAATGCCACAAATGTAGACCAATCTATTATTAGATAAGATCTTTGAAACTGCAAAGCTTACACTGTGTATGGAAGAAATACTCAAGCTTTCTCAGAGCAGGAAAGCGGCTGTGTAACACGGAAAGTTTTCAAAGAAGCAGTTGAACTGAATGAAAATTTAGAAGAAGTAGCAGCAGCAGCAAGTTAATCTGTGTGAATATGAAAAACAATTTGTTGGGATTTATTCCAGGTTGTCTCCTCATTTTAGGTGAGAGGGGATTTATGCACTTCACTCTGTATGTTATCATGACAATCTATATTCTTACTACAGAACAAGACTCATGCTGTCTGAAAAATAGTAGCCAGGGCCYAGCACACTGCAGTAAGTTGCYCCTCTCCAGAGGTGCCACAACACTCTCCTTGCAAATAGTCTGTCACTTTATCAGGGTCCTGTAGTTGTCCAGGGSTRAACTTCCAAACCAYTGGAGCCAAGAATTYCCCCAAAAYTTGRTCCATTTTCTCCCACATCCCTTGCTACTYAMRACTATCCACTCTTGAGGCAGATCTCTGAATAACTTTCCTGGGAATCTCTTTCTTGACTCCAAARATCGTGTGGRCMACACTGAGGAGACCTGGCAGACAGCAACAAGTGCATGCTTTCCTTAACATACAAAGGGAATTCAAAAGTTGTTGTAACAGGCCTGAAGGAGAAAAAGGTGGTGGAAAGCTGGGGAGAATCATCCTGCCTTGTTTCCCCCCTGCACACTGAGTACAATTATTAATGAATTCCCAGAAGTAGCACTCAAGGCCAGGGCAGGGGAGCAACACTGAGTACACATCCCAAATGACCCCCATTGCCCTTGATGTTATCATGGTGATGTCCCTCAGTACAGCAATAAAGCAATCCTGACCCCTCTCCCTGCTCTGAAAWAGAGCACCACAGGGAGCACGTAAGGGAATATGTACAGGGTGAGGCACCACACCCACATGAACAGACCAAGCAACGCCATGACCAGTGGCTCCAGACCTAATACAGCAAATGTTTACATCAAATTTGTTTCCAACTTGCTATGGGCAGATCTTTTGTTTTCTTAGCCTATTGTGCCCCACACTGGGTACCAAATAAGGCTGTTGTGGCTTAGGAATGGTAATCTCCATTTCAGTGCTTCCACTAAAACCATGCTGATGCTTGCCTCAAGTTGGAGGCACGAAAGGCAAAGGTCACAGATTGACATAACAATTTATTGCAAACAGCCATAATATAAGAAAATGAACAGTAACAACAACAATATCTGTGAACAGAAATAAATCCAGGGAACTCCTACAGCCTGCCRAAACTTTCAATGTGATAATCACAATGGTCTTGTCCAATGGATGATGATAATAGTAGTAATAGTAATGACAGYTTAAACTGCAGAATACACTGTGTAAAGTAAAAAGGGCAGACTTCTAGTCAAGCCCTCTCTTTGTTACTATTCTGTASCTGTGGAAGTTATCTGAGACTTTATTTAGACTTTAAGACAACTGGGAGCAGAATAACAGAAAAATGATCAACACCCTGAAGGAATAGAAATCAAAGCAAAAYATGGAAAGGATGTCCCATAATACAGAAAATAAGCAAAGAAACAAAGAGATGTGGCTATGCTGAAGAAGATATTGATCATAAATACATGATAAAGCCAGGAGTCATGGGAAAAAAATCAACAAGGATTATTCAAAAAGTGTCAGCTGTGCATTTACCATATTTGCCTTCATTAAACCACTRTCAAATGGTGGTTCAAGTCTTCCTCAGAACAGTTCTACATGGCCTGGACTATGAGAATCCACACAAATCAAATTACTGCTGCAAACTAAAGATTAGCACTAGCTTGAAGCATAATTTCTATTTTTCTGTAGCTAGATTTAGTCAGTCTAAACTTCCCAGGCTGCAGATTCAACAAAGCTACAATACTCAAGAGTTATCCTGCAATGTAACCACAGGAGTTACTTTTTTTTTGTTCTACAAAGGGACACTTGGAGTTTATTTCCTATGGTTAGCAAAGCCCAAGTCATTATGAATTTAGTAGTTAAAGCACAGCATTTAAGTATTGCTTTCTAAAACTTACTTGGAATGCTARGACATATCTTTCTTTCATTTGTCATAATAACATGTTTTTAATACTTCCCAGAAACCAATTAGAAAGCAACACACAACTTGGCTGCTTTACTTTCTCCCCTTSAACAGACTAGCACCATCATATTTAGGAAGATGCTGTTAGAAAATCTGTTTTAGCTCTACTTATGCGTAGAAATAAATTCTTGCCGAGTGTGAAGAGACAAGCCAAAACTACATTAAAGTAGTAGTAAGAAAATTAACTACATGAAGAAACCAAGGCATGTTACATTCTGTTACATGGAGTGGGAAGCTCAGCTTTCTGAAGGAAACTGAAGATAGGAAGATGTCCACTGAAAGAGCTAAATACAGATAGGTGAGTTTTTTCGGGGAACTCAATGAGAAAAATACACAAACCAATGACTTCAAGTGTGGATACAATGAAGTTAATATATCTTCTATACACAAGACTTGTCCTGAGCATGAATCTGTAGAATAATTTACTGACCTGATRTAATTAAAAGTTATTCTTAGCACAGATTTTTCTTCCTGGGTAAATTATTTCTAATGAGCTCTGCTGGGCAATTTTTACTTGGATCACCATTCAGCAGGTTATTAGTGAATGGGGCTGAACCAGAAACCTTAGATGTGAATTTTGTTGCTCTGACTGGTGCCTAGATGATGCAAGTCTTGGGAGGTTTCCAGAAGCCCTTCCCTCCACTCATTGAGCAAAGTAATCCAGTTACCTCCAACTGGCTCACTTACACTTTGGGACTTCAGTAAGCATCCCCATATCTAAGGGAGAATACCTGCACCCATGCCACACCTCACTTCACACAGGTACAGGGTGTCATTCTTTCAGGTTTTAGCATTTTTACTGGTTATTCAATCATACTGGATACTGGCACTCATGAGGAATTGGCAGATGCAAGGCATCCGAAGGCCTGTATGGTGCTCAGAGATAGGCAGCTCTCGGTCTAAAAAAACTACCAGTTGCAGCAAAATAATTTCAATTTTTCTGAAGTAACTGAAAAAATAAAGKAAAAGAGAACTACCTCACTTCTACTTCTCATTCATCATTTTCTTTTCTATTTTCTGCCACATTACTTTCCAAAAAGAGGTAATGGAAATTGAGGGAACAAGGCTGTGGTAAATCAAAACTAGGAAATAATTTCTGGTAGTTTTGAACTGCAACATCTTCTTTTAGTTCTAGTTGAAATGTAAAATTTCAGCAAAAAACATTTCATGGAAGACACCATTCCATTTTGACATAAGTGAGCCCCTCAAATCTTTATTACATAAAGAATCTTCACTGGTCAGTGCCTTCTGCTTGGGAAATGTTTATTTTGGAGCAGCAAAAGACAAGGCAGGGTGGAAGAACCCACCAGTCATTCAGAGGTGCAGACAAGGAAGGAACAAGATCCTTCACTCATCTTAAAGGTAAAAAACCACTAGAACAAACCAGCATTTACACAGGTATATGCTCATGCTTCCACTCTCACACTCTCTTCTCAGGCCTTTCAGACTGTACTGTGTTACTCAGCATGTGTAACTACCCAAACACCTCACTTATGTGTGCTCTGGAGCACAGGGCTGGCTCGCACATGCCACATGCACTACAAAAAAAAAAAAAAAATGCTGCTGTTTGAGCACCAGGTGTGCCACAACAGACCCCACCTTCCTTCTGCCAGCCATAGGTGAATGGCACAGTATAGTGCAGGCCTGTTCCCATCCTGGAARACTAATTTCTATCATCTGTGTAAGYAGAGAACACAGTAAGGCGGGAGAGAAGACTGGAGGAAGGGAAAAATAAGAAATAAATACATTCAGTTAGATATTAYTTTCCCAAATRGWACTTGAACTTCCTAAATTYATTATAAGCAAAAAATTYRGGTGTCAGACTGCTRAYGGAACTAGCTGCACTTGTGCTTAAAAGCACTACCTGTTGGAGACAGGAAAGAKAGGAGAATTACCAAGTCATTCATCTTCTGTTATTCTCACAAACTTTGAGAACTGTTGCTTAATACTGCCTGTGATGTACTAGTTTGTCTCCCTGCTATCACACAGTAATTCTCAACTCAAATTTGTCAGCATATGGGTGAACATGAATGGAGTGGACTGTCTTTATCCCCTGACTATGGAAAACATCAGCATGCTTGTTTGTAGAGAAACAGCCATGAATTTGATGAACAGGTACCATTTCTCACTTGAAATTATTTTCTATTTTTCTTACAACATAAATTTCGCAACTCCAAGTTCTGCAAGAATAATTATTAGCTGATTTTGCCTGTCTTACCTGTCTAGAAGTCAAAATCACTAGGCTGCTCTGATAAGGGCAGGTAGGAAGGCTAAATGAAAGCCACAACTACCCCGGCCCTTAGGATTTGTGGGTGGAAATGGTGGCAAGGTGGTGGCAAGTGAGCATCCAGCTACCACTGTAGTCCGTAACTTTGGAGGGTTGGGGCACCCACTCTTCACCTCAGAACGTTGAGGATATTCAGCATCGTGGGGCATCTGGGTGGTCAGCACTAGGTGGGCACCTGTTTGGGGTCAGTAAGGGTTATTATGGCAGCAAAAGCCTTTTTGTAGCTCTGATTCTACAGAGATCAAGGCAAACTGAACACAGCTCAGTATCCCTCAACAGAAAAACCAGCTTTAAGTGGTTTCCTGTCTGCACTGAAGAGACAAGCCTTGCAGAATCYGTGGTGCCAATGGCCTGGAGAGCACTCCTGGCTGAGAAGCTCCACATGGAGCAACGCATGGAGACCAAGCACACATTGTGARTCACATGGTGTGGGACCAGCTCAGACATTCAATTCTTCCCAAGTCAGCATTCATTCTGTGCTGCCCCTTTTTATCAAATGGTGCATAAATTTTGCCTGATTTCRATGGCCTTACACAGCTCTAAGCAAACACTGACAGGGTGACTGTTTGCATTGCCACAGAAGCACTCAAGCATGTGYGCAACAGAGGCAGGTACAATGTGTCAGTACTGACCTGGATCTAGCAGGCTATCCTGCCAGCTCTCAAGCACTCCCAGGATCTGTTTTTTTTCCCCCAACAGTTAACACAAGTTAGGGCTGATGTTCAGCTTTTCCTAGAATGAACCTCCCTCAGCTTGACTACAGTCCTGTTTGCATCTTAARTTGTTTGACTTGCAGTGTAAGAGGAATGTATGTGACTTAAAGTCAAGAAGTTTAGTGAATTCAGTCTTCATGAGTTCATGGCTTTTTGGTTCATGGCTTTATATATCTGCAGATACATAAACAAAATCAAGTTATAGTAATGCATCTTGCATACAGTTGTTTTTGGGTCACTAAGGACTACATTCCCCAGAAGGCAAAGYGCATAAAGAAAGCAAATTTTTGTTCTGAACACTGCAAACATGCATGAGTAAATCTTCTTCCTCTAGCTGCCACTGTTGATTGACCCATATCATAGTAAAGAAATKCAACTTGAAAATTAYGGCTTTCAGGGAAACTTGAAYTTGCAAGCAAAACAAAACAACAMAAAAAACATGCAAAGTTCACAGAAATATAACTAAAACCAGCCCAGRGTTTATTAGCATGGTTTGATGAGTTAAAAGAAGCCAAAGAAACCTGGATTTTGTCCATGCAATTCACTCATCGTAACTCAGTGAGGCATTTCGACCAGCTCTCTTCCCAACTCTTCTGACTTTCATTAAACTCAACACTAGCTTCTCTCAACACACCACAGGCAAAGGGCAAAAACAGGGGATATTTTTCTTTATAAYGCTTTATAACGCTTTTAACACTATTCAAAAGAACAGCGGTAGTGAGTCTCTGTATCACACCATACTCCAATTAGGATTGTCTTGCTCTGCCTATGTTCASCTTTTCATTGTGGGGCTGGGCACATTTCTGCAGCTCCTGCCAGGGCAGTGCAGAGCCACAGAACCAGGGTGCTGTCCAGTTCCACAAAGCCAAGAGACTGGTAAAGAAAATCATCTGCCACTCTTCATGCCAAAATGAAATACTTGGAGCCTCAATACTATGATAAAGTGAATTTAAGGGAAGCCAAGACAGAAGATGAACCACAGCACAAGAGAAAATGCCAGACCCACATATCATCTACAGCAGGACACGTGTCTCTCCAGGACCAAAGCAGCACAGCATTGCCAGCATCAGTGATATCAACAGCCTTAAACATGGACCAACCCTGGCCATCCCAAGCACTGCTGAGGTGCTGCTACACTGACCTACTATAAGACCATTAGTGGGAACCATAATGACTATAAACATACAGGAAGGACAAGAACACATCTTCTTAGCCCAGACCACTTGGGGGAGAACAGAACACTGCCTGCAAGGCCTCTCTGCACATTCTTCTCTGTGAATCCAAACCCTGTATTTAAAAGCCTTTCCATCCTTCCCCTCCTCCAGAAAACTTTTATTAGGAACAAATAAATGTGAGCGGGGATGGGGACACTTGAAGTGTGAATGGTGTCACAGCCCTCAGACCGAAGAGACAGGAGAGCCACCAGTAACAGAAATATTCAAAAGATAACCTTAGATAAAACGTTCCTGCAGTCATTACAACCAGCTATGTGARGACATTTGCAGGAACAAGCTGTCATCAGTAAGCCAGATCCCTGCAACTGATCCCATTCCCAGCCTCTGTGCCTCGGTGGGATGGGAGCACCTTTGACAAGTGCTGAGACAGGCACTAACACCCCTCCTGGGTTTTGGGATCCACTCCCCATGGCTGCAGACATACTGCTCTGTGCGAGCAGGGGAGGCTATGGCCACTGCTACTGACGGGGAGGAAAGTTCTCTTCCTTTTAGGTAAACCCATAAATTACATCAGGAATTATTTCAGTCTGATAGTTGAGACTGCAATGCATTTGGATTCACAAACTGGACAATGAGGCAAGACTCCTATCCACTTTAAAAAAACAACAGACTGCCAAAAAAAACCACCTCCCACCAAAACTTCCAGAGTTACATTATTAGCTCCAGAAACTCAGATTGAATGCCTTGCTCTATTCTGGTCCTCTGAGCCAGCCTATGACTCAGCTTCCATTTGTGATACAGATCTAAACCATCCCCGTTGAGATGTATGGGGATATAAAACCAAAACAAACCTCATCATATTCACATTTATTGTGCTAATGAGAATTAAATGAGCATCTCAGGCACTTTGTTCATATTTTATTGCTGTTGTCCCTCTGGCATTTTTTTAAAGCAACATWTCAGAAACAAAGCAGCACAGCAATACCAAAATCCTAAATTCCTCAACTTCACCAAAAATTATAAAAATAATTTTCATGGAACTAYATCTGATGCATTGTACAATGCTGCCTGTACTAATTTCCTTCTCAGAGGATAATGGTAAAAGTGCACATCACTTTTTAAAGACCTTTAATCTGCTCCTCTTGGTTTGATGCCCRCCCCCTGCAGCATCTTTAACAATACTGTTTACAG
This sequence comes from Malurus melanocephalus, assembly GCF_030028575.1. Lineage (NCBI taxonomy): Eukaryota > Metazoa > Chordata > Aves > Passeriformes > Maluridae > Malurus > Malurus melanocephalus. The sequence continues at coordinate 15,503 of NW_026623952.1, forward strand.
TTTTATCATTGTTAATGACAGGAAAGCAGTTTTTCAAACCTCCACAGTGAATCAATGAACATTTACATCAAAATGAGCTCTTTGCTTTGGGAGAGAACRCTGTAATCAAATCTCTGAAGGGAAAGTTGGAGCAGTAAATGAAAAAGAAGTTTAGTTTGTGTCCATTGGAAAAGAGTATTCATTTATTATCATCTAACAATTAACTAATTGATCCAGACACACCTTTACCTCTTCTCTCTTTGCTATCCCAGTCTGCCAGCACTCTTGGAAACCTGTCTAATGTGAGTCAACGTAATCACACATGAGATGCAAAAGAAGTTCTTTCCATTTGAACAAGCCCGTGATTTATTTAAGCAGAAGGTAAACGTGCTTTAAAAACTTTCTCTGCACAACAGTAACAATATCTCCATATCACTGTCAGAGTCCAACTCATTTTTAGCACAAAAGAGAGGTGGAGTACAACATGGAATTTTCCTTAACCACAAAATTYTCTTCTACAAATCAAAATCTGAACTAAGAAACATATTACACATGTGGGTGYGGGACCTAAGGTTTACAGCYRAAAATAAAGCATGATTTAATGTACMACAAAGGCTTGTGAACACATCTTACCACCTGGATCCTGAAGGATTATCCTAACAGAGCAATGCAAAATACTGAGAAAAATGTTATCCCGTTTCCCTTCCAAATCAGGCATATTCATATCACTCCTTTAATACCCTCGGCTGCAGAATATTGACTTTTAATTCCTACCAACACTAAGATACAACTGAGTTTTCATTAAATGTAATGCTRCTGTACATCCAAACTTATATATTTGGGGTTCATAGTAGCTATTATTGTGTTCATCCAAAAAAACAGTGATTATTTTATGGACAGCAATGAAAAACATARACTGCAGAGTATATGCTTTTTATATCAAAAATGGAAGCAACAAATGCTCAACGCACTGGGGTTAAGAGGTTCTTACAGTATTACTCCAAGATACAAAAGAAGGAGAAAGAAACAGAAAATCTTTTGTGGACTAGAATGAATWTGTTTCCCTATAGGAACCATAAACATAATTTTCCCAGCACAGGACATAATAGTTCTCCCACAAATTTCTAAAATGTCTTTCCAGTGCTCAGTACAGAAACTTAGATGCACAAGAAATGCAGGCAGTAATTGAAAACATGCGTGGCAGGGGAATCAAAGAGGGAGGAGAAGAGTCAGCAGACTCCATCAGAAAGGAGTGGCAGAAGCACATTTCAGGCCTCATCATTATCAAAGAGCTTCCATTTGCAAGCAGGTCCAACACCCTACATCCATCTGAGGAGGAATGCTGTCTGTGAGGCTGCATGTTAACCCCAAATTTAATGCACATTAACAATTTAAGAGCCTGAACAAAAAAATTAAAAAACAGAGTTTCATCAACTTTCCCTTAAGTTCAGAAAAGAAGCTTTACCTTCTTGTACAATGAAGGACACCTGGACAGCAAAAGAAACTTTGACTGYTCTAATTCTCCCAGGCTCTACTTTTGGGTCCTGCTCAAGATGGACACTACCCAGTCCACCGATGTTCAGTATTTCTGCACATTCTAGCTCGTATTATGTATGAAACAGTGTTGTAAATGTGCCTGTAGCCAGTTTTCCACAAACCTGTAGTTAACCAAATTTACAGCACTCAGAGGCACCAAAAGGTTCATTTGCTTCCTTTGCTAATGAAGTAAAAGGAAGCTCCTCTCGTGCCAATTCTTTCTGTCTTTTTGGATAAAATTTCCCTAATACATAAGCAAAGCAGAACATGCATTTCAAGAATTTTAAGGTTTTTAAAGTAAGTCAATACTATCCTCAAAGTTTCAAAATTTCTTGACAATGCCAGATGGCATTATTTTTAATAATGYTGTTCCAAAACACTCTTTCTAAATTGGTCACTTCACACTGCAAAGGAAAAGCCTATGATACAGGCAGAGGCATCAAACTTCTTCCCAGGGTTACCAGACCCAAGGAAAAGATGAAGATACGGTTCAGCAAGCCAGCAACACATGGCTCAGATTGAATTCTGCTCCAGATATTGTTTCTAAAACCCAGCTGCCAAATCAACACCCAAAACAAAGCCACAGCTCCTACAGAAGTATMTATGTCATAAATGATAATGAAGAGTGGGATAATGAAAGTTTGGGTCAAAACCAGTGCCACAGCCAGCACCATCCCACAGATGTTTCTTGTTACTCCCCCGCTTTGAAGGAACACACCAGTGTTCCTCACTCCATAGGACAGAGCTTTGCTGGGTCTGGCTCAAGCTCACCGGTGTGAGCTGGACCATCGGTGTGAGAGATGTCACATGAACTCAAAAGCATCTCAAACCAGGGCCTCAAATCAATGTTCCAAAAGTCTCCAGATATTAATGGAGTTACCAACATTCCCTCGTAATGTTCGGACATTTGAGATATGTTTGCTGGCTGATTTAAGTGGCTGCACTGTACCTGCAGTGTCTTCATATTTGGCTCTTGATCCTTGCAGAGYTTCAGCACAGGAACTCTTGTGTTCTCTGAGCAGTGCCCAGCACAATAAAGGGTAGACATTTCTAGAGAGCAAGTCACACAGAAGTGTGCTTTAAGAACACTGCTTTGCAAGACAGTTCAGTTTGCTGGGTGTAAACCTTATTTAGAACCAAAGATTYATAAGCTCAGTTTCCACCAAAACAGCCTGATGACTGAATAATAAGATGGCAGGTGAAATACAAAGCCAATAAATGGAAATGAATGCATACAGGGGGAAAACAATTTAAGTTCTGAATGAAGAATGACAGGCTCTAAATGTGCTATTGCCAGTCAGGAAGAAGATGTCTTCCTGGCTGTTCTTCACAAGGGTCAAGGCTTTCAAAGATCCGGAGAGAACAGGGATAATCAGACAGRGAAGTGAGACCAACTCATTATTCCAAAAAATTCACTGCATCTCCAGCTGCCAAGTACTTCATGATCAAACATYCCAAGCTACCCAGTGGGATGGAATTCAGTTGGAAGAAACACAGAGAGGGTGCCAGTGGTGATCCAAGGTGAGGAAAACTAAGCAGATGAGAMCTGTTCAACTGTGGGATTATGGGAGAAATTATTATGGCCAAGGTGATTAAATAATAATTCACTGTCTCACAATGTGAGAAAGTGGGGCATACAGTTAATTGATCTGATAACATAAAGTTTTCCATTTAAAAACCTGCATGACTGTGTACTTGCATTATAGGGATGGCCAGATAATAACAGAAAAGTCAATATGCACAAGAAAGAGATGAGTTTAAGGAAGAACTAGAAGATCTTAACGATCCCTTCCAACTCAAACCATTCTATGATTCTAAAGTGAATATGGTGCCTCTGATGATAGCTTCTCTTTAGGACATCTCTTGCACTTTTGTACACTGGCCTCCTTTTACATCCCTGAGCAGCCAAAGCAGTGCTACAGGAGACACAGTGCTGGGAAAGATGGCTCTCAGATTTGAGCAACTTTGCATTCCAAAGCACAGCACAGCTTAAAGCATGGGCAAGACAGAAAGATACAGCATGAAATAAAAAGCTGCAGGTCTCAAGTCTCTTAGATGTTTTATTACTTTATGGGGTATTTGTGTGATCTGGCAACCTCTGACACCTACTACCCTTCAGGTAACTGGCCTCAGGGTCAAACAACCCCAAACACATGGAGTCACTGAGCAAAGCCCTCACCATTGTCATTTCACCCTTTGGTCCTGTTAGGCATGGATCCCAAAGGGACTCTTCATACTGAGCTGCCAGTTTGGGAAGAATGTGTCAGCCCATTCCCAGGGTTCGGAAGAGAGAATTACTAGCACTRATCTGAGCTGGTTGTCTGGCTAAGAGGCTGCTATCTCAGATACAGCCACAGAAAATTCCATGCTGCAAATCTCGATTCTCAAATTCATACTACCAAGCCCATATATCAGGATAGGTAAAGGATGAGCATGAACATAAAGCCAGGCAAAGCCTGTTATCATCACACATCCTCTTCTGGCATAGCTATCACAGTTACTAAATTTTTAGTTTTTTCAAACAAGATTAATTGTGTTGGGGAAGGGGAACATGACAGAATTGTATCAAGAAAAAAGTCAGCATTTTAGTAACAATTTAGGGTTACAACTACCAGATATCAGTACTAGCTGTCATCTTAGTCAAACTAAAAAGCACCTAAATGGCAGTGGTCAGCCTGTTTTAAAGAAGCATTTAAAGTCTATGGGAACCAATCCAATGCATTTATAATGCTGGGACAACCCTTACACAAGCAGAGGTAGCAAGAAACTAAGTTTGAAGTGAGACCCTGAGGGTAAAGACAACATCTATTTCTATTTGTTTTCAACTGGATAGGTATTTTGAAAGTTAAAGTTAATGTCATGCCCCTGGCAGATTTTAATACCTTAACTAGCAGATGTTCCCTTGCCTTACGCTTGTTGCTTTAAGGCATAAATGAATCAAGTACTGCACCATTTAAAACACCACTTCTCATGAAATTTAAATGGCAATTTAATTTTATGTCTTACTGCATTACCTTTTTCTCCACACAGAAGGGGAGAATAAGAAAAGGGAAGAAGAGATGCTTCAGTAACCAACAGAGTCCTTCAACACATCCTCTGGAAACAGCCAAAGACTGCAAAATGACCAGGTCTTATGAAGGCTCAGCAGCCTGTAACCATATACACATGTCCTGTCCTCACCAAGTGCTGTGCAGGCTAAGTATTAAAATAGATTGAGAAAATTAAAGCAACAAAATAAGAGCTGTCAAGGATTTACAGAAAATTAAAACTGTAAAATCAATAGCTAAGATAGATTAAGAAAAACTACAACAAAACTTACAATCTTCCTCTTGTAAAGGTCTGGAGAAGAACAAATACTCTCAGAACAGTATAAGGCTGCATCATTAAAAGACATCTCCAAAGTATGAGAACTTAATAAGTAATGGTCTTGGATCTTCCTCTACATGAAGAGGCCTGCCACAATCAAATAAGGATAATGCTGGGCAATGCCAACACCCCGTCCCTCCATGCCTAGGAATGCTCTGACTTCATTTTTCCTTCCAACCAGCAAGGGGGCAAGTGGACAACTGGACACAACAGAAAAAAAGCTGTCAGATGTTGCTTTTAATTTTCATCAAATAATGAAGTTAAAACTGTCAGACGACTCAATAAAAGAAAGGCAAGATACTTCCAGCCATGTCCTGAGACATTTCTAGCACTGTAAGACCTGCGTGCTCATGTCTGGGCTGAAAAGCTCCAAAGGGATGTTCCCCTGCTGTGGAAAAATGCAACCAGCTCAGGCATCCAAGAGCTCAAGCATCCAACATCAACAGCATCCAGTGCAGAAAGAAAACAAGTCCAAACTTCAGTAAGCTGAGTCTATAATGCAAAAGATTCTTCTGTCACCTCAGTTCCATACTTTTAAACTGAATTACTTTAGCAATATAGGATTCCAAGATAACAGACTTGTGTAAAATGTAAGAATCTATAGAACTAAGGGAAAACACAGCCCTGTGAACTGAGGGATATGGCTCTAGTATGTTAACAACCTGTTTCCACTGATATCAGGATTTAAAACACACTTTACAGCTACAGASCAGGGTTCTTATTCATTACCTGCATGACTCTTTTCTGTCATTGTTATTTCAAAACCCTTCCAAGTGTGATCATAGGACAAAAGCTTATTTATTGATTCATCTGGGTGAATACCCCAGATTTTCTTTAATGCTTCTTAAAGACTAGAGTGAAGTTTGTTTTACTGACAAACCACAATAAGGATAAATGATAAAACTGGTGAGATGCAGTCCTGGATTTTGGGTAGGTAAGGCACAATGCAAAGTGCAAGCTCATAGCCTGACTCACCTAGTACAATTCWCCCACCTCCAGAGCCAGCAAATATCCGTGATTAGCAGCACAGAATGACAGAACTATTTGGCTTGGAAGAGACCTTCAAATCTCTTGTCTTAAAACTGATCACTCTTATCCTATCCCTATCTGCTCACGTAAAAAAATCCCTCGATTTTATAAGTTCCTTTAGCCTGAAGACTCTGAGGTCTCCCTAGAGCCTTCTCTTCTCCAGGTGAACACYCCCAGCTCTCCCAGCCTGGCTCCAGCCCTCGRAGCATCTTCATGACCTCYTYTGGGCTCACTCCAACAACTCCACATCCCTCTGCTSTTGGAGGCCCCAGGCCTGGAAACAATACTCCAGGTACTCATACGAGAGGGGGAGAATCCCCTCCCTTGACCTGCTGGCCACTCTTTCTTGATTCAGCCCAGGGTATGRTTGGCTTTCTGGGCTGCATCTGTACATTGTTGACTCACTTCCAGCTTTTCATCACTCCAAGTCCTTCTCCACAGGGCTGCTCTCAGTGAGTTCTCCCTGTCCCACCATCAGAAAGCTCTGTCTTAAAAATATATTTTAAGTCACAGAAAACACTTTAATACCCTAGAAAAACACACAAAACTAGGTAAAATGTTGAACTAAGAAAATAACAGATGGAGTAAGAACTAAAGAACACAAATTCGTTAGCTAGGCTGTGAGCAGACCTGACAGGGAGATGAAAAACCTCTTAGAAAGGCACAATTCCACCTGGCTTCTGTTTGCTGCTTTTCACAAGGAGACCTCAAAGCRCTTTCTAAAGAAAGTCAGTATATACCATATTTTATTGCATCTCAGCTTTACAGGACAGAGCAGAAATTCAGATATTCATTCTGGCCTCACACAGCCCAGACAGGTCTTAACATTTAGTGCTCTTCTGGTAAGTTCTYGGGTAGAATAAACAGTTTGTAACAGTTAAAGAATATTTTTAATCTATGCTGAGGATAAAGGGAGCCTTCAGCAATATATCAGATTTCGCTTTCAAGCAATAATTTGCCTTCTTTCACAGCACAAAACAACAGAAACACAAACACCAGGTATTGCCAGCACACTCAATGCAGTGAGAAAGSAGYGAGGAGAGAAAAGCACAGGTCCACACAGGACAGCAGGATGACAGCACCCTGCCAGCTTCATCCACAGATCAATCCAAGCACTAGCAGAAAAACTGGTGAAGTAAATAGTAAGATTAAGYCCTGTACAGAAGAGAAATATGAATGAGACTTTTCTAACACAACTAGGGACCTATGCCTAATTTGGTCTGACATGGTGCAACAGGTCTCCAGCAGGATCTCACTTCCAGTAACCAGYGTCCAGCAGCAGTTCAGGAGGTTTCTGCAAGCAACTGCTGCCTGTGCTTCTGTCCCAGACAGGAGTATTTATAAGAAAACTGTCTGGAATCAGGGCTTGACTGTCAGAGGAAACAGAGACTGCAGGACAGCCTGGGAAAGATCTCTTCTTTCAAAATAGACAACTTCTGTTCTGCTGAGTCCAAGGCTTTACTGTCAAACTCATGCTTGGACATACAGTCTGCAGGCTTTGTTCTGGCAGAAATTAATTGTCTAAGTCACCATTTTTTTCCTGCTGACATGTAYCAGTAAATAAACATCATTGGAGGTTTTGAACAAAAAGTGAAGGGGTAAAAGCTGCTCAAAGAAATGAAAACAATCATAAAYGACCCTCTGATCTTCAAAGCTCTTAGGAAGCAAAACGGGGAGCGACAGACAAGGTATTAAGGAAACCCAACGGTTATTACACAAGGTTTCCTTCACTCAGGGCCAGGATTCAAATCTCACTGGAAGGTTAGGAGTTAAAAAGCCTTCTCCATTGCTGTGAGAGTGTGTCCAGTTGCCAAGATGAGAATCTCCTTTGTTATTCCAGTGCAGTATCATAGGCAAGACCTCAGACTCCAGTATTGCCCATCTTAGTCCAAATCTCAAGTGTTTTTTATTATTCTTGACACAGAATATCTTAATACAAAATCCTGGTCTGTTTGGCCCCACCCTGATGCACCTTCTCCCCCTGCTTAAGCTCTGMTGAGCAGCCCTTCCTTCCTCACCACCTTCCCTGGGGGGATGGAAAGTTGCACAGACGATGGAGGCTGCTAAGGAAGGTGAGCTGACACACAGTTYATATGCAACATCCTTGGGGCATGCACTATCTGTAAACCTCAGCAGGATCCTGTTCCATAATTAAACACATCTGATCTTGTCACAGTAAGAGAGATATCAAATTGGAAAGCAACAACACAATGATTAAAATTCAGGTGTGATACAAGTCRCAGTAGTATGGCAGTGATGAATGTGACACTAGGGGTGTTTTGGATGGATGAAGTTAACTTATTTTCACATACTTGTACAATTAAATTTTACTTCAGTGGTAACACAAGAACATAATAAAGTGCTTCAGTATTAAACCACATTGTATTTTTCCCTWTAAGTTGTTTCTAAAACCACTTACACAGAGCTTCACAAAAGCCTGCTGAAGACATCAACCAGGCTTCCTAATGCAGAATGACTGATTTCTCTGGCCATCAAGAATACAGTTATACCCTTAATAAATGAATAAAAGAAAATCAAGAGAGGGAAGTTACCATTTATTGGTTTGCCAGCAAGTTCTTTGCCTTTTTGCTCCACTGCTAGAAGAAGCAKTTCCAAGAATTGCAGAATGATCTTCTGACATACAAAGCAGTCAAATCCTATCACATCACAYTGTCCAAAGAGCCTTTTGCACCATAAACTGCAATTTCACCCACGGATTTAGGTGCTGTTCCCTATGAACAGCATAGGGGTGGGGTCCACAGCCTGGTCCATGATGGAGCAGAGACAAGAGAAATAGGAATGTCTATGCACTGCTGTCTCCTCCTAGCACAATGATGTGAATATTTTTTGAATGTGAAGTTTTAATTTCTGTCTTCCCTMTAACTATATTCACCAGTTTAACCTCAACAATTGGTTCAGATGCCCAGGAGACATTTGTCGGAATTGTCAGTGTACTCAAGCAGCTGAATCATGATCCAGGGTCACACACCAAGGTGTTCCTCCAGTGACTTGGCAGCTGCTGAGAGTGGCAAGCTGGCTCTGTGCCAGGGAGCTGCTTGCAGGCAGGTGAGCCAAGCCATGAGTCACAGAAGAGGAGCAGTGACCTACTGAAGGAACTAAGATATTATTGAGAAGACTATTTTTTGCTATTCAATTGCTCAGCAACAAGTGAAGCAGGGCAGAGATGAACACATCCTGCAAAGACAAGGCAAGGAAGATTTAAGAAAGAAGTGCTAGCAGATCTCCTATTTTGGCCCTAGTTTTAAAGTAAGTGGCAGTTTTAATGCAAACACACTATGCTGCTTATTCCTTCCATCTAAGYTTTTGACCTATTGTCTAATTTCTGTTAAATGTCAGAGTTGCAGATTTCAAAAGCACTAAATTAAAACAAGGCTCACTAAAATGTGTGCTAGATACAAGAAGAAAGCCTGTCTGCTACAGCTATGGGGAAAAGGCCATAATGCGAGAACAAACCTTATTAGAAAGCAAAGAATCCACAAGAGGCATGTCTAAGCCACAGGAAACTTCACAACTTACACCATGCTAGACTCCAGAGAGTCTCACTGCAAGAGAAAGCAAGAGGAAACCAGCTTTRCTAGCTTGGCTGCTCATTTTCAACAGAGAAGCACAGCCTGGGCAGGCTTTGTGAGCCAGAATCCTGCTTGGTTTAGAAATCCCACATAAAATTGTTGTGTTTCTTTACACTGATTGCCTGAAGAGGATGGAAAAGCCAACAGTGAGTATCACCAGCCAAGGGAAGGGCACATGGATGGCTGTACTGGTGGAAGAGAGCTGTTCCAGAGCAAGAGTTGGGGACCACCCTAGATAGGAGTAAGACCTGACCCAAACACAGCAGCCCACATTTCAGGAGCCCAGATGCCCATGTGAGAAAGAGACTGRCATGACTGACGGGCATCTCTGGCATAGGACAGGGCTTGGCTAATCCTCCTGCCCTGCCAGGTCACAGAATGCCTTGCTTTGCTCCTGGAGCTCCTCCTCCATTCTGGAAGRAGCTTTCCTCTGCTAAGAACCAGAGGCACTCTAAGTCACCTCAGTAATTTTGAAGAAAGCAAGCCTGCGTGTGAGTTTTTGAAGGTTAAGGACTGGCARACTTTAATTAAAGCAGTCCTAAAGTTTTCAGTTACTTCAACATCTGCCTGTATAAATAGAATATTTTCCTCAAAGTCAACAGTGGTCTGTTTTTATCTTCACTATCCTTTGATGTCTTTGCCCAGAGGGCTGGAAATGSTACTTAGCAGCATCACCACAAAAGCGTAGCAGGATCTTCTGCATCAATAGCTGATGACTCAGGAATCTSATATAATTCAGCCTTCATTTCTGGCTGTTTCTGTTAACCTGGATTTTCACCACACTGTAAAAYCTGTACAGAATGCTCAGTATCTTCTCCTTGGAAATGGCCATCTGTTAGCCCTGACACAGATGAACCATTCAGGTTTCAGCATTATGTATTAGCTGTAAAGCACTAAGTGAACAAGGCTTGAGGAGAACCTCCCAGGAATCAGACTGGGGGATGGTATATTTCAGTTACTGATGTAAGGAGAAAATAAACTTCGAGCTGCTTCTTCTACCTCACTGATGGCAGGACTTTTCCTAAGATAACTTGCCAGCCAGACAACTTCCACACTAAAATTCAACAGCCAGACTTTCAAAGGCAAGCAGGGTTGATTACTGTGAGGTTTCCAAAGCACCCCCCACTTCAACAGAAATGGAAAAAGACTCAGGCACTTCAGTACCTCTGAAAACCCATATGAGTAACCAAAATCAACTGAGCTCCTTCACATACGGGTGCCAAGTCTCACTCTGTAAGCATGAAAAACTTTTGCTTTCCATCCAAGGAACTACTGTAATATGGGATCTCTTCCCCAATAAGATGAGAAGAGATTTCACTGGATCTGTTACAATTTCTAGACCCAGTCAATCACTGAGCAGAGGCTGTAGATGAGAAAAACTTTATCTAAGCAATCCTTGCTTTCGTGAAAGTTAAATACATTCGATAAACTCTCAGTAAACTACAGATCAGTCATGTTGAGTTAATCTCAATAAGGCACAGCTTCAGTTCCTTTCCCACCTGGTAGGAGGCAGAACACACAACAAGTGAGAAAAAAATGAGCGCATTGCGCCAAAGACTTATAATGTTACACAGGGAACAATGTCATCCTGCACTAATTTGTGGTTTCTTATTCATTCCTCTGCGTTGGTTTCAGATATATTCAAGATGGACTAAATGGACCTGCTAAACATAAGTTACAAAGCTGATTAACAGTTGCATTTTTTAATTTATTTAAAGACATGACTGAATCTAGTATTGTTAGTTTTCTCTCAGCACCATGTTCATCATGAGCGATTCCACTTCATAGCAAGTAAGACAAGGAAAGAAAATTTCACTTCATTTCCTTAGAAAAGAATTTACTTCTGTCTYAGATAAACACCATTTACAACCTTCTATGTAAATGCACACCTGCACCACTACAGATCAAACCAAAGCAAGATTGAGAATTTTCCTGCTTTTACTAGTCTGGCAACCTTTGTATACAATCACCCATTTAGTAAAACTCAGATTCCCAAGAAAGYGCACTCTCTGCACCACTTATGGGCAGTATTGCAAACTCAAGCCTTTAGGAATTACATGTACAATTGATCATGAGAAAACAGCCAAATCAGTCTCACAGGATAAGAGTTATCTGCTGTTATCTGCTGGCTTTGTAGAGGACAGAACTTACACAGCTTATAGCATACAAAGATTCTTTTTTAAGGTATTTGTATAGAAAACCCCCACAATAAAAGCAGACATCAGAGACAAGGAATCTCAAAGGAGAAGAGAAAATGTTTTTGTTTAGTAAGGGACATGCTTCACTCCTTGGATCACACAGGTGCTACAAGACTGATCTGTTTTGTGAACACAGGCCAGCATTGCCTTTTGCTACCTGATGCAACAATGCAGATTTATTTCAGGTTTCACTTAGAGTGGCTTTATCTTTTAAGCTGTGTACCTCAGAAACAAATWGTCTCACAGCAGTTTCACCAGCGTGAGTCCTCTGAAGATGCGTTTTGAGGTCCAAAAGGAGACATTGTCCTGACTGATCTTTGCCTTACATACCCACAGATTTTGACATCAAGTCCAAAACTTACATACAAAGCAGAACCTCAAGTGTGGGTAAGCAACATAGAGGTGTTGAGTTCTCTGGAACAAAGACCTGTGGCTTTAGTGAAGAAAAAAAAAGTCAAAAAAGGTCATCTTCCATTTTAAGATGCTTTAGTGTGTGAGAGAGTTCTTGCTCTCAAGACGTAAATGTGAAGGGCAGCCTTGTTCCCTTAGGAAAATGTCAGCTCCTCTACCCTTAAGAAAACAACCCCACAAAGAAAGAATGCAGCACTTGCTGTGCATTCCTCCCCRCTTTATGTCTACGACTGGAAAGGCTTTTTTCTCTCAAGCACAGGAACTAGCAAATTGCTACCTTCAGTTTCTGCCTAGATAAAAACATGTCCAAGAAAGCTGGGGTGAAAACTGAAACAGCTGCAGGAGTAGAAGTGTGTAAATGGGTGCTCATGGTCATTCAAACTGGCAGGGAGAGTCTGGATCTTTTACCTTCACAATGGAAGAAATCTAATGGAAGTGTCATTGCTGGGACTTGGGGTTCCTAGATGCACCTTATGGCTTCAATATGCATTCAATGCAGTATTTTGGCCTGTCGGCTGTCTTCCATCCATTTTTTCCAGTGAAAAACCCAAGTAGAAAAAAAACCACATCAATATCTCAGGTACCTGTGAACTTTACCAAGTGTGGTGAAGAACTGTAAATTCACAGGCAAGTCTTTCACCCAGCATCAATAAATGAGCTCATTTATTTTATTTTTCAGATGACAATTTATGATATCACCAACAGAAGTGGCAAAAGACCAAAATAACGGAGAAAAGCCAGAAAATAAAAAATACATGCAAATTGGGGTTAACACATTATCRGTTCTGCTGCTACTACTGCAACTCAGGTAGTAGTCTATGACAAACTATCTATTCAAGACTTTAATTCAGCTCTCATGAAGCTTGTAAATCATCCTTAAAATTCTATAAAATGAAATGCAATGAAGTGCCRAGGCATGGGGAAAGTGATAGTGAGAGAAGGGTTTAGCAATGGGCATATGAGAGCTCACRCAAATGCTCTAATTGTTTACATACCTGTCCCTCAAGATGCAACTTCTTTATGTTCATCTGTCMTTTAACTGGAAGCTGTAGAATTCACTTCACTTCACTTCAAACACAAGCAGTTGCAAATGCATATTAATGAATATTAGCACTTACAGCATGCTACTATACTGTCAAAAAGGATAGCYGTGCAATTTGCTGATTTTCATGATTTTGAAGCACAGAGGTAGGTGGGTTTGTGCACATATTATTCAGCTGTCCAAGGAGAAAGAACAAACAACCCATTATGGCCATCTGAGAAAAAAAAAAAAACTGATCTGCTGTGGCAAAGACGAATCGGTTTTTAGTGATGCTGCAGGGACACTGTTGATTACAAATGCTGGATTCTGGGTTCAATTTGTGGGGTGGGAAGACGAAACGTGCTCTGCCATTTAATAAACTTTACACTAAGCTCTGCTTTTCTCTGTCTCACTCTTTTATCAAAAGAATGAAGCCACTTATCAGATACTTCCAGGCATGCTTCAGATATTACAACCAACTTAAATAACATCAGTTACCTCAGCTGCTAGAAAAAGAAATAAAAGGTGAGACATAGGTCAGAAGCCCACAGTTTGGACCAAATACTGCCACCAACTTAACTCCTGTTACAAACACAAAGGCAAGATTACACATAAAGGCTCATATTTTAGGCACCAGATGATTTCAACACACAGAGAAGAAGGAAGAGAAGCATAGCCTTGGTGTATTCATAGCCTTGGTGTATTCTTAAACAAGAATCAAGTACAAAGATATCCAATTCATCAGAGAGACTGCTGGCATTTTATTATCCGTCATGTATTCAGACAGCTTCCCTCCCATCCCAACAGCTTACAAATTGCTGGTGCAGAAGTGAGGGAGCAGCAGTGAGAGCAATACTCCCCACTACACTTCCACCAAATGGCAGCAATTTGCTGTTGTGCCATGCTATCTGATTTGTATGGTTTTCTGATTATCAAATGACTGCCTTGATGCTGATGTATCTAAAAATAGATGGAAGTTTCTATGTAATCACATGCCATTTAGAATAATAAAACCMCTTTTAAAATGAAGCAGCTCAGCTAGACTTCACAGGTGTGGARAAGGGTCCTGAAGCATTACCCTACAACACAAAACCAGGATGACAATTTCTGTGTGTATGAGGAGAAAATTGGTTCTTATTTATATTCAACCAGAAGCAAGTCTGGTTCAACAGCCCAAATTGTTATCTCACACCAAAGAGCAAGGAGGGGAAAGAAGAAATGCCAGCATATCCCCACAGAACAACTAACTCATTCCTGTGCTTGACCATACATGAGCATTTCCATTACCACAGCACTGCTTTTATCATTTACCAAATAATTCCTTGAGGGAATATTCAATTAGCAGTGAAGATTCTGGAAAGATCTTCTRCCTGAAGATATTTCTTTCTTTTAAATGACCTGAAAGTGAGTGAAGAGGGTGACTCTATGGATAGAAGAAAAAGACTGACATGAGTTGAAGTATCTCCCTAGGTAAGAGAAGATTGATGTGCAGGTCAATTCTCAGCTGTATAAGCTAAAAAAATGCCTGCAGAGAGAATTAAGCACTTGCATGTAAAAAGCAAAGCAATGGGCAAAAAAGATGGGGAGAAGAGAAAATGGCAGTAGATGCAATAAGCATTTACAAATATATTCAGCTATGGCTTCAAAATTTAACTACTGCATTTTTAAATAGAATTTTTTTAACACTCTATTGTACCTCAGTGTAGTGCCAGACAGCCTCCACACTGACAATCAGTGTCTTGTGCTCCCAATGCATCCAATTGTCCACCTCTCATCTTTCAAAAGAAGAGGAAAATAAGGCATATATTGTAGATACTGAGGATACTGCTGCTTTAGAACAAAGCTTATTGTATTACCAAGTGCTCACCTATACACTTTCTCCCTCAGATATGCCAGGCGCAGACAGTGCTCTCCAGGTTTCCTGCTAGCTCCATCTTGCTCATATCTGACACTGCTGGAACGCATGACAGTCCCAGCAGGGCAGTATCAAGGCAGTCTCCAGGTAAAAAGCCCTATTACTTTTTACAGTGAGAAAAATTCACCACGCTGCAAGACCGGAACTGTCCCACTCCTGGTTAACAATTTTCTGCAGATTTGTGCTCTGGGTGAATTCAATACGGGAAGTTCTGTCTGACGCAAGGGACCAAAAGTTGGGAGTCTCTCCCAGTTCTCTACTACAAACGCCATCAGAACAGCTCTTGCAGAATAACAAAAAGGTAAGAAAGGATACATTTTTAGTAACTTTACTGTGCAGATGGAGAACAAGGTTTTGTAACCAACTTACATGAGAAGATTAGGTCACTGCGGAGGTGGGGTGTTCAAGTTTAGGAATGGTATTCCCGTTTAGTGTTCCCACTGAAATACTCCAAACCATGCACTGCTTGCTCACACCTCCCCCCAACCCTGCAGGGGGCTGGAGAGAAGAATTRGAGGCACAAAAGGTAAAGATCAGGAGCTAAGATAAGAAAAATGTACTGAAAATAGTAGTGAAGTAAGGAAAGGAACAATAACAGCAACAATATTAATAACAAGGTACAAGGAAGGCAAAGGCTTCACCTACAATTTGGTCACCACACAGAGCTCAGCAACACCTGACTGCTGCCAGACCCCCAAGGGACCCCTTCTGCCTCCCCTGCAATGGAGAATTGGTATTAAAATAATCTCCATGTGCTGGACGTGCCCCCTCCTGGCTACTGCAAAAGTTAACCCTGTCCTGGCTGGAACAGGGACATGCAGATAAATCAAAAGTTAACCCTGTCCTGGCTGGAACAGGGACATGCAAGTAAATCAAAAGCAACAGCTTGTGATTGACTGGGCTGGAAAAATCCCATCAATTGGGATTAACCAATACCAAGCTAGCAGCCAGCCACACAACTCCCAAGCATCAAATCGCTATGAGTGATTTGACACCACTGTGAGTTTACACCTGCTGATTTGCTTCTCTAAGAACAGCTATAAGGAGTTAATTTTCCATAACATTTATGGCTATCATGAACTTCTTCCTCTCTTGGTCCTGCTTAATTTCTTGCTATTTATTTCTATTCCTTTACCATGCAAATTCAGGTGAGTATTTTCAACTTCACTGCCTAGARGCAGTGAACTACATCTGTTTGCAAGTCCTTCAACAGCTTCCAAAGTGCTGAGCTACTGGTAATTCCTGTTGCCAGCAGCTGGAGCTGCAATGGCTCTGCACCTCTGTAGAGAACAATCTACTCATTATTTCAGTGCTAACGTAGAGGTAATTTGAACATTCACACGTTAGAATKTTATTCCTGATTTTAAACATTCTGGTAGATAAAGCCACACAGCACAAASCCATTGCAACCCAGACATGGATGGCCAGGGATCCCCCGGGTTATCAATGTTCCCAAACAACCCTGTGCACAGAATGAAACAGAGGAACAACTTCACTGTGTTCATGTCCCTGGCCTCCCAGGGCTCATCATAAGCATGATTTAGCTGTAGCATTATTATAAACGGTGCAACAGATATCCCTGCAACTGACAGGGACATCTTACTTTACAGAGGAAAACGTTGCTTAACAAGCTCTCCCTTCCATCCCCAACCATCTCTGAGTATTTAATTCCATTTTTTTCCTACATCTCAGATGTGGAAATCAAGCCATAGTTACTAAGTAAGCAGAAAACATCCACATATTGCATATCCCACTCCCCCCAATTTCCTCTCTGCTCTGCACAGACCCAGAAGACAGTTTTGACAGTGAGCTTAAATCAGTAGCCTCAAACGAAACACATTTCTAAAATCCACCTTACTCTAATTGCAGCTACAGCAGACACACAACAGTTGGATCTTTTGAGGCGACAAGAATCTGGGGAGTCTGTGGCACGCCCAAGCCTGAAATACAATGTGTTTATAAGGTATTCAGAACTGAAATACCTTATTCTCTGAACAGCCCTTGATGCACTTACCCTTACAAGACTGAAGGAAGAGACTTCCCTGCTATGTTTATACGACCAAAATCGAGAATTCAAGGCTACCTGCATTATTATTGTTTTCTTGTGTGATCTTAGGCCAGTCTCTGCTCTGTTAGCTCCCTTTCACATCTGCCTCACAAAAAAAAGTTTGAGGACTGACATTACGACACTGCCAAAAAGCACAGAAGCTCTGGTGCAAACTGAACAGGCTGAGCCTTTTCAAGGATGGGTTCAACAAAGTGGAACACAATCACTAGAAAACAATCAGAAGATGCTGAAGTTTAATTAAAAGACAGAGAGATACACTGCAGAGAAGCATATATGTCCTCCTGGGCTCAGCCCATGCTAACAGCTCCTGTCAGCCTGGTTTTTTCTAGTGAGGAATTACAGGGCTGCCACTCAACCAGGAAAGCAGTGAGGACCAATGCAATAAAATCAGAAAATAATTCYTATATTCACTCAAAAGACCAACTTATGCCAAAAAAAACCTCACACAGTAACCCTTCCCCCAAGCCTGCAACTCAGACTGTGGAGCAGAGCTGAACCTGGTGACAGTATTCATCCTTCTGCCCTCCCCACTTGCCAGGGGCCAGAGTGAAAACTGAACACATGAAGCCCATTAGTGAAAGAATTAAAGCAAGAGCCCAGATCTCCGTAACCAGGTCCTTCCCCACATGCTCACCTTTCACAGCTAAAGTCACTGCTTTAAGGAACAAGACTGCAAAAAACGAAAATCCAGGTTAGGCACTATCATGCTTAGCAAGAAGAGTGGCTGCGTTTCCATGGGGATAGCGGTGAGCACACACCGAACGGCGGTAGGGACGGCAGCATGCACAGAGAAAACACCGACGTCCTGGACGGCCCCAGAGCCACCACACCCAAAATCCGGGACAGCCACACAAAGACAGACGGCAGATCTCCATTCAGGCTGTGATGTCGAGACAGCATTTTCCGCAGAGCAGGAGCTGGTAGAGAAGCCAGTTCGTTTCTTCAGATCAGACAAGCAGTACTTTAACTCCTCCCCGGATTTGCTGGTTATAGAAATCCCAGCGGAGGAGGCCTGCCACATCCAGAGAAGCGCAAGTCCCCTGACTCCTCCCTCTGTTTCGGAGCGCCAGAAAGCATTATTGGGCCTCACAACTTACATGTGGGCAGCAAGGTAAATCACAGGGGCTGGCAGGGAGACACARTGTAGGGTCTGGTGGCACACAGACACCCAGGGTGGTGCCGGAAAGGGGCATGTAGCAGGGGACCAAGCACTGCTTGCAGAAGACTCTCTGCAGTGCAAAGCACTGGGTTTGGGCAAAACCCTCGATACCAAGCTGGGGGCAGACCCCAGATCAAGCTGACACCTACAGAACCAGCAGACGAGCCTCCCATTTGGGAACTGTGCAATACAGAGGTGGAAAGTGCTAAAGTTAGAAAAAAGCAAGTGAGTTTCTTGCTGACCATAAAGCCTGGCAGGGCTGAAGGACAGCAGCCATCTCCCAGCAACAGTCAGATGACAGCAGCATCCCCTGAGCAGTCAATAAAATAACCTTCTAGACTGTATTAGACCTCAGGTGTCTGCTTATGCTCAGGAGTGGAATAAATGACTGAAGTAAAATTAACAAAAATATAAAACTATCAACTGATACTTATAGAGGCCATTTCTGCACATGTTTACATCAATACTTGGGCGCACTGAGCAGTATGGGGGTGGGGATAGGGGGCTGGCTCCTTGCACAGCTGCACTGTTGCACTAATTCCTTTATGGAAGTGAATGAGCCGTTTACAGGCAACCCAAATGCACACAGACACAGCAAAAGAATGCAGCTATAGAGGGCTTGATGAAATTAAACTCCCCAATGAATTTCAATTATATTCCTTCAACAGCTTAATAAATGGCAAGCTTAAACTCCTGGAAAAAACCAAGTCATTTGACTGGTCACTGAAGTACATTTCTATGGCTTATGTAATTATAACCCCATGGCAAAGCTGCACCATTTGAAGTACTGTTTAAAAAAAGGARAGGAATTAAAAACCAACCAATTACTGCATGCCAGCCCAAATATTTCAGTACAAAGCTCTATACTGGCAAATAGCCTGCAATCACCAGAGCAGGGAATAATTTGTGTCTATTGCTGCCAGGGAAAAATGGGGCTCCAAATGCTAACACCTCGCCCCCCTCCTTCCCCAACAACAATGCAGCATCATGCACCAGGCTTTTCATCAGCCTGTTTCTCATCACTTCCTGACACTCAGCAATTCAGGACATGCACTGCCTGTAAACAGATTTTACAAATAGGTCTTCACAGCTCCCTGAAGCAAACAGGTGTAAATTGTTTTTAACTTCATCACTTTCATCTTAACACATGAAAACAGGCATAAAACCTACTTCCAGAGACCAGATCAGAGTCAGATTTAATATTATTCTAGATGCCACATCTGAGCTTAACTCAAACAACCCATCCCTTCACTACTCCACAGAGTGTGCAATGCCCCTACCATGATGCTGCACTCCCACACTGGAAATGGGAAGCAGCTATCAAGTAAATTCAACAGCTCCTGAATTAGGACAGCGACCCCTGCAAACAGAGCAGTTTATTGAAAAAATTGTTTATTGAAAAAAATAAAGCAGGCTTTACTGCAAAATCAGAAGAGTGATAAATTGTTAAACAAATTCTGAAATTTATAGCCTAAGGCCCAAAAGACTATTTTATCACTCAATCCAGGCCTCTTTTAGTGCAAGTATCACACTAGTSCTGGGTTTCAGGGATGGATGATTAMGGACTCTGGATAAGAGAAGTTCCCAAGACCATTTTCTGATGCTGTCCCAGACTGGGTACCTAGCAGCAAGGTAATGTGAAACCAGCACATTCCTCAGAAACTGATGTGGGGAAACTATGAAACACATACTGACACACAACAGGCAATTTAGGACCAGGAGTCAGGACACTATCACCTACCCAGACCTTCCCAAGCATTCATTTTAGGGGTGCTTTTCACTACAGCAGATCCCAATCGTCAGGGAAGCCGTCCTAACAAATTCTCAGTCATTTGCCAGGTAGTCCCTGCCACAGAAATCAGGTAAACATTTTTCTTCCTTTTTTTTTTTTTTTTTTTTTTTTTTTTTTTTTTTTTTTTTTTTTTTTGTGCGCTTTCAGAGTGTTATCTAGTGGGTAACTCCAAACAGCCTTTTGGTCAACGGAAGGCAAAGGCCACACAGCTCTACCCCAGCTGGCAACAGGCCTTTGCTGACACAGAGCCAAGGCACCAGGCGGGTGTCAGCTGCAGAGCCAGTGCTCACCACTCTCCTTCCCAGACTGCAGCAGACTACAGCTGCTGAGCAATAAATATCAGTATAATTATTAAGAAGGGGAAAACAGACAAATAAATCTAACCAACTAGGGACATCAGCAGCACTCAAGAACACTGTCCTGAAGGCAGCTGCCTTCTTGGCTTTCTCTTGGTGCTCTAAGGCTGGCGGATCACAACCTGGCAAACTGGGAGAAGTGTCCCACATGTATACAAAGCCATGACTGTATGACTAGCAACCTTCTTATCTACACAGACTCAGCAGGAAAGGGTAAAGATAGAAGCACATTTATCCTGCTTTGCAGATAGGGAAAGAAGACAAAGAAATTAAGGTCAAAAATACCACTACTTGGCTTCAACAAGGTTTTCACTGTCTAAAGAAGGGCTGTTGCTCTTGAATCCTGTGAAGCAGCTGTGGCAATACTGAAACTGAACTGCGGAAACCAAGCCTCAGCTCAAAGACTAACCCAAGTCAGTCTTTGTCTTGCCCAAAGACAAAATCCAGCAGTTGCCATCACCATTTCTCCATTCAGTCCAGACACGCTCCTTGTGCCAAGGGGGCTGCTCCCTCCAGGAAGGCTACAGAAAAACTGCCAATCTCTCACAGGTTTGTTTCCACTATGTACACCTACTATTGTGGAAGCAAAAATTGAAAAAAAAAAAACAGAGAGAAAGAAGGAGCCCAAGTTCCCAGCCAAGGGAATGCTAGAAGTGTCTCGCTTTTTGCTGGTGGACCAATCTTAGAGAGTAGCAGTGGAAGCTGGCATCACCGCCCAGGCTGGGGCTGGGAGCACAGGGGTTGCTGCACTCCAGACTATGTCAGGGACTCTGCCTCTGGGGCTGGAAGAAATCACAAGCATGAGACAGCCACAGGGATCTCAGTGCTGCCTTGACACCTCCAAATCAGTATTTAAAGTTACAATGGGAAAAATGGCTGCTTTTTGGTACAAAATTATTTAGTTATGACAATRAATTCCAGCTGAGCCACTGAGGAGACACATAAGGAGAGCAATTTTTCCTACCTGTGTAGTGAATGAACCATATAATTCTCACTCCCTCCCCATAAATATGTTGTTATACATTTAAGTAATGTTGCTACATTTAGTGATTATGTCTCAAATACAGTATTTGTTTCTACTGGGGCACTTCYAAAAATTGCGTTCTAAAACACCCTGATAGGAACACCATAAACTACYCTGTTTCAATCCACACAGCCCATTTTTCCCTTGCACAGTCTGCAGTCTCTGTGGTGCAGCAGATCAGAASGCTGCACACTGCTTTGAAAGGTCGTGCATTAAGCATAACTGCTATAGGCTGCTTGGTCTGGGAGACAGAGAACATAACAGCATAGCAAAGGGAAGGGATCACTTCTTAAAGTTATTTAGCTGCCACGCAGTTAGGCAGTCTGTATACCAAAAGAGACTACAGCTGTCATCTGCAATGCATCTGTCTGCTTACACTTCACACTACCCCACTGTCCCCAGTAATAAATACAACAGCACAGTAAGCAAAGTTTTCTTGCAAGTTGATCTATAAAAAAGCACCTGCCTTCCTTTCCCTCTTCCAGCACTACCCTGTGTTTCCTGATACTCTTGGAAAMCTTACATGGTTTTTATGAAGAAAGTTGGCACTAGGTAGCTATAAACACAAATTCTAACCCTACCTCTCGAAATATTAATATCAACATCGCTCACCTATCCTTCACCCTGCCCTGCAAAACAAACAATGAACATAAGCTTTCTTTAGCCTCTTTAGTTTTGGGAGCTACTAATCATAAAGTTAATACACCACCTACTTGTATACTCTGCTTAAATGTCCTTGGCTCACATGGAGGGAGAGGAATCAAATTCAGTAAAACCTGAAGGCAGCTTTGGCAAATAAGGGTAAACTTCCCACTTGCAAGCAAAATAGGAACAGACCAATATGGAAAATTCTTGATCATAAACAGATCTTTATCCCCTTTTCCTCCTCCCCTGAAATGGTGCTTGTAAACCAGACAATTGAAGTCATCCATTTTGGAAACCTCATCCTGCATTTCAGCAGTTCTCTCTCAGTCTGTAGAGGTGCACAGGATGCAAGAGCAGTTGTCACATCTCAGCCCTACACCTTCCTGCCAATCACACTGTGACACAGATTAAAAGCCAGCAGGAAGCAGGACAGAAGGAAAATCCTGCAGCAAGCAAGAGATGAGGGATAGGATTAACCTAAAGCCAACTCTTGATTTTTGGAAGTAATGAAGAAAGAGTAGATGTCAGTACCAATGTGCCTGGCTATGACTCGGCTCTGGCCCCTGGACTTCCATGCTCTCAGCATATCTTAATGCTTACTGTGAAGCGGAAGAAATCCCATTTTAACTGCAAGATTAAGTGAACATGTCTCATTTGCCCAGATTTTGTCATACTTTTATCTGTTGCTGTGCAGCCTTCTTTTTCCAGCACCTTCAAATCTCCTTGGATTAAGCTCTCCTCAGACAGTTTGTCCTGGTTCAGGCCAGGATAGGGTCAGTTTTTATAGTAGCCAAAAGGGGCATGGCCTGGGCTGGAGGTTTTTCTATACCACCCCATGTAATTGCCCAGGGCGGGGAGGGGGGTGTTCTGTTGTGGCAGAGGAATGGTTTGGGTAGTGTCTGTTGTCAAGGGTTTTTCACATGAATTGTTCACCTCTGTTGTACCCTCTGTCACTAGTATTGTTGCTGTTACTGTTAATTTTCTTACTTCATTGCTGCTTCCAGTAAATTGTTCTTATCTCAACCTGAAACCTTTACCTTTCATGCCTCCAACTCTCCTCTCCATTCCACCGCAGAGAAAGAAAAGGGGTTGAGCAAGCGAGAGGCAGCATGGTTTGAAGACTCTCAGTGGGAGCACTAAATTGGGAAATAACCATTCCTAAACCATGACAGTTTTACCCCATCTTCTACACTAACGCCAAGCCTATGGGAAGAGCCAAGAATTCTCCTTTCAAGTCTCCTAAAAGCTGCACTGTGCCAAGAAAACTTAGGCTTCCTCAATGCACTCTGGGTCACATGCATTCTGGTAAGGAAAGGGCCAAGCACTGTTTTCTGGTCTGACCCCCTTACATTGAAACATACCCCATGAAAGGAGCTCAGTCACTGTATGGCCCACACCCATCTTATGGACCATGCCAGACTGCACAGGCCTGGCAGGAAGAGGCACATAGAGGTTGTTCTGCAGCAGCTTTGACCCCTCCTTAAGTTCATCCATTGCCTTRTCTTAAAAAGTACACAGAACTTCTTGTGTTGTTTTGGTGAAGAGATAGTTTATTTATGGCATGATTTTTTCAGGGTAATGTATATTTAGGCTTCAATATAACCTTTAAAGTAGGCTGAGAGTACATCAGGGAGTAAGAAGGAGTAGAGCTAATGACTTGCTGTACTAGGTCTGGCTGAGATGGAGTTCATTTTCCCACAGCAGCCCTCCCAGTGCTGTGCTTTGCACTGGGAGCTAGACAGGTGTTGATGGCACACACCATGCAGTGTGTTTTTGCCACAGCATCAGCACCGTCTCTTCAACAGTTCCCCCTCAAAAAGAGCCTGCAGCTGGGCAAGATCCTGGTGGGCAACACAACCAGGCCAGCTGACCCAAATTAACCAAAGGGATGTTCCAGACCATATGACATCAGCTCCGAYATAAAAGCTAAGAAAAGGAGGAGGAAGTGGGGGCATTCATTATTTAAGGCATTTGTCTTTTCAAGCTACCACAATGTGTGCTGAAGCCCTGCTTCCCCAGAAATGGCCAGAGAGCACTTGCTGATGTGAAGTAGGAAATAAAACTGCTTTTACTCCTTGCTTGTGCATGTGCAAACTTTCACTTTACTAAACTGCCTGATCTCAACTATGAGTTGTTTTCTACTCTATTTTCTCTCCCCATCCAGCTGGGAAGAGGAGCGATAGAGCAGCTAGGTGGGTACTTTGTGTCAGCCAAGGTCAACCCATCACACTTGTTCAGATTCAGCTTCTGCTTTCTGCACTGTTTGCTGCGGGAATAAGCAGCTCCTATAGCACAACTGAAGATCAGTACATTTAACCAGTACACACCATCTCCTCCCTGCATTTTGCACACAAGTATTCTGGGATTTGCACTTGGCTGTAATAGGAGGTAAGCCATCAATAACCTCTCCCTCCCTGATCCTCAAGGAATACTTACCTAACTCTCAGATAAATGAGGCAAGACAGCATGTCTTGTTCCCAGAGTCAACCCCTCTCTATCCAGTGTTAGACACATTTGCTGAAAAACCAATCGTAGCATGTTAAAACACTTTGCTTAATTAAAAATAATCCTCACAGTATCACAAAGGTAAAAATAATTCAATGTTGTGGTTAAACCTTGAAAACAGAATTGAAGCTTGTGAGGTCAGTCTATGCATATCAAATAGTGCTTTATTTTTAAAGCTCACTAATGGAGATTTGAATTGGCTTTTTGATTACACAATTTATCCTATAAATAACTATCAAAAAATCATCTGGAGACACTAAAGGTCAGTGTAGAAAGCATATTTTTGTTGTTAAAAACTGGTAAGATTTATCATCAATATTTTGAATTTCAATGAAAAAGCAAGAAAATTCAAATTTCTTCCATCCTCCAGGGCCTGTCTCTTCTCCAGCTGTACACATAATACCTTTAGTAGATACCTGGCTCCTTGCATGAGCATGACAGAACAAATCCACTACCTTTTACAAAACTACCAGCAAACAGTGGGCAAACTATTGATATGATCCAGAGCTCCCCCAAACTCTCACTTGCAACCTTCCCCTGCCACACAGAGATGGTAGGCCATATTCTCCCTCCAGCTAGCAGGAATAGCCTTCAGTGTCCAACTAAAGCCTGACTGCAGATTGTCAGCGAGCTCTGTGGTTGTCCAACAGGTAGCTCATAAAGATCTGCCTGGCACATCAACTGCTGCCTGGCACATCAACTGCTGCCATTCAGCAACAGGCTGAATGGAAAAGAAAAAAAAAAACAAACCACAAAACAAAAGAAAGAATGGAAGAAAAATATGGAAGGAAATTTGTAGTAAGCCTTCCTCATTTAAAATTCAGTGTGGTAGAATAAGCCATCACCACAACTTTTTTTTAACTTAGCTGTTTTTTTTTTTCAGTCTCCTTCATGAGACTTTCAAAGAGAAAGCAACATACAGCTTAACTTTTCCAGGACTAGGCTTTAGTTTCAACTCTCCTAGGAAGACACATAAGAAGTTACTCATAGGAATGAAAAAGAAAAAAACAAAACCAAACCAAATTACTCATTTCTTGGCATTCGGATAACAGAAATGCTCTGTGGAGATAAAAACAAAACTTCATTTTTTTTCACCAATGTCCCACTCTGAAAGAAGGTAAAGTCCACTGTTCTGGACAGCTCTAATTAATTTCATTTTTACTGTTACAGTTTGATGCCAAAATACATTTTTCTCAAAGAATTATGCATTAGGATCACCAAAGCCAACGTAATTTTTACCACTGAATTCAATAAAAGCCAGATCTAGGCCATGGTGTAGAGCACATCTATGTCCAGTTATATGGAGAACATAAATTAACACTGAATCATCCATCTGGCACAGCAGATTGTTTGTTGCACTTCATCCCCTGYTAATTAATTGATTAGCTCTACTAGGTAACAAGAGAGTTTCCCACCAGGTTCTCCAGTTTCAGAGGACAGGAAGGACAGGCTGCCTGACTGCAGACTTGACCACGTAAGGGCTCACACCTACATCACCCCTTTGGAAATCCTGTCAATGAAACTGGATTCATTGTAGTAGGTAGTAAATTCCTTGGCAAGAAGTATTTTGGAGAGTTAGTTTAATGCATGCATTAAAAACTGTCTTACGAAATGTTTGAAGGTGTCAAAAGTCTTCTGATTTGGCAACATGGAGAAAAAGAAGAGAACCAACAAATTACACCCATCCCAAAAACTAAACCCACAAAACAGCATAGGCATCATATCAAAGGCTGAACACATTGATTCCCAAACCCCAGCACTCTGCATCCCTTGCACCAGATCACCTGGCAGCATACACCTGAGCCAATTGAGGTAGTGATGGCAGTCAGGCACCTTGCCCCCASCCCTCTTCTGATGCAGCAATGCTTGAGGGAACTTCTCAGGGCCTTCTGCTTCTAACACCTACCCTCATGCCCATATTTAAGCTCACAAAAATAACTCTTGGATGGAGCCAGGTGGCAGARGAATCATACCAGAGGGCCACAGGATGGGTAGGGACATTGCTGTGTTAACCACGCTTCCTATCCTAGCTACCAAGAATACTTGCTGAAAGCTAAAAATGGAGATCCATGACTGAAAATGCAGAAAGCTCAAGAGACTTGTTTGATACAACTTAGCATGCAACATGCCCCTGGGCAGCGCTTCAATAGGAGACAGTTTGTCTAGCTTTCGAGGGAAGAACAAAACAGAAGTTAACCYGCTGCAGCTCACATGCAGTGTGTTTTCTGCACTTTTGCTGGATTTAACCACTGCTAGCTGTTCATCTGGAGTTTTTTCCAACTGCAAACTTGTTCTGCTGAARGAGCAAAACAGCCCTGGGTGCAGTTTCCCTGCCCCAACGCACTGGAGAGGTCTCTGCCTCCACAAACAGTGCTGCCTGGGCCCAAAGTGCAGCTTTTCCAACAAACCCAGGAAGTCAAAAGTGCTTCTTGTGTCAAGAACTGGGGACTTAACTTGAGACACTAACAATACGGTAATTATTGCACATGATGCAATCAGAAGCTCTTTAAGCTTTTTTTTTGTATCTTAGTTCAGCAAGGTAAAGGGACATGATGATTTTACTTCTCTGTCTGAACTGGCCTGCCTGCATAAGCTAACAAGTGAAAACTCAGAACAAGCTTGAGGATTAACAATTTYTCATCAGAATGCACCCATGCATCATGGTTTAATCCTGGACAGCAATTCAGCCCCACACAGCCGCTTGCTTCCTCCCCCCACAGAAGGATAGGGAAGGGAACTGGAAGGGTAAAAGAGAAAACTCRTGGTCTGATWTAAAGACWGTTTAATAGTGAGAKCAAAAGCTGCACAAACAAGCAAAAGAAACCAAACTAAGAAATTCATTCCCATTTCCCTTGCAGGCAGATATCTGGACATACCCAGGACAGCAAGGTTCCATCCCAGGTAATGGTGACTTGGAAAAAAGCCATCACTCTGAACATCCACCCCTCCATTCTTCCCCCTGCTCTGTATACTGAGCATGACACCACACCATCTGGGATGGCTGTGGCTTCAGTTGGGGTCAGCTGTCCCAGCTGTGTCCCCCCGCAACTCCTTGCGCACCTCCAGCCTCCTCATTGGTGGGGTGAAAAGCAGAAAAGGCCTTGACTCTGTGCAAACACCGCTCAGAGATAATGAAAACATCCCTGAGTTATCATCACTGTTCCCAACAGAAATCCAAAACACAGTCCTATACTGGCCACTTGAAGAAAATTAATCATATCCCAGTCAAGACYAGCATACAACATAATAAAAACATTCCAAATACACTTTTTGGGAAATACRGAAACTACCTTTCAAAATTACGTTTATCTCTTCATCAAAACTGCATTCTAAGACAGGTCTCAGTCATCTGTGTAAACACTTCAGGGCTGGGACCATGTCTCCCAAATCAGGTCTGAAGTTTCTTATCACAGTTCAATCTGGTACAACAAAAAAACAAAAGCCAAAACCAGAAAGACACACAAAAACCTCACCAAACAAAACAAAAACAAAAACAAAACAAAAAAAAACCCCAACAACCCTCAAAAACCCCACAAGTGCAAGTGATCTGGAAAGATCTTTTACAAGCCAATGAGATACTCCTCAAAAGACAAAGTTGATTATATAGTCTAGTAATTAAATAAGCAACCCAGTTCTTTGTCACAGAGCTTCTGCTTCATTGCATAGGATCTGACTGCTGAGAGGGCATGTACACAACTGTTGATTTTTGAGAAAAGGGAGTTGCTCTCTCTACCTATTTTTTCAATATTCAGTGCCAAAACCAAGGACTTTTAGTCCCTGGCATCACCACAAAGCTGCCTCAGACAGGCCAACATGAAATTTGTACAGTGCAGGATGTGGGAAATAAGTACTATGTGGCTTATATGTCCACAGATAACGTAACAGAAATTTAAATTAATTTTAAATCTCTCATGTAGAGTGTGAAATCGTGGCAGGGAGCCATTCTGATAGGTAAACTGTGGTCAGCCTGGCCTCTCAGAAGGAAAAGATGACACCTATGCTCATACTGGGACAGGGTCATGAGCTTCACATCTGTAACAGAAACCAAACAAGCCCAGAGCAGAAGGGAGAAGATTCATATCGCACGTGCCAACAAATCAGGGATGTGATGCTGAAGCTGTCAGAAGGATTGAGTGCAACTTTTAAATAAGTGCTGACCACAAAGAAAACAACTGGAAAACAAAATGCCTTCATCTCCCAACCCTCCTGCCTACACTTAGCCACTGAGATATATATGCTGGGCCTCAGCTGGGCACAGGGCTCCAAGTCAAGTGATCCTTGGCCATGAAGTGAAGCCTCATGAATGACCAAACTACTGGCACAAAATGGCCCATAACTTCCCCCCACCCCAAATATAAAGACAGATAATGTGGCTTATGTGGCCTCAGTACCAAACTGTCTCCCGGGTTCTATTTTCCCCCCTGCTCACACTCCCCCAGCAAATGCCAATCAACACAAGCTTTGCAGTGATCTAACACAGCAGCACCACAGCTCAGAGGAGCACAGCATGAGGAAAAGATCGGTCACTCTGCCAGAAGCCTCCTGTTACTACCAGATGAAACCTCCCAGAGGACAGAAATGTGAAGAGCAAGGTCAGGAAAAATAAAGTATTGCAGAAGGGAGGTGGTTCTCCCAGCAGCTCCAAAACACCCCTGAATAAAACCTGCACATGTATCACACATGCATGTATCTGCTGGCAGGCCAAGATCCTGGTGCTGGTCACAAGAGCAGAGAAGCCAGCTCAACACATGGCACTTACAGAAGGTGACCACTGGGCAACCCTTTGTACCATGCTTGAAGGCTTTATGCAAGGCTCAGCCTGGGAGCTCTTCAAACACGGATTTCGTGGAAGTCACTTGTTGAGGGCACTCTTTATCTTTTAYAGTCCAAAGGTGTGCAGCCATTTATACATTCAAGCACCAGCCAAACTGACAAGAGCAGTTATAATCCTTCAACTGCATGGCCTCAAAAGGCTCAAAACTTGCAAAACCAGCTATTTCAATGGCAGAAAAAGGAGCTTCCTTTCTCTGTCATTTATTTACTTGCTGTTTCAGTTTCTTCTGCTAATCAACCAGGGTCTACCATTGCTCTTCCAGGAGAGTTTCCAACAGATGCCCTTTGTTACTGAATCAAAGTACAGCTCACCATGGATATCCCATACCACACAGCTACATACCTCCAGTCTCACATGCAGGTAATTCCAGACTTTGTCAAAAATTGGCTTGAGACAAGAAATAAAAGCTGTTGACATTSAGATGTCACATAAGTCTTGTGACCACTATTTATACAGTCATGAATACTTAGTTTAAAGATCTATTGTGTGAGAGCCACACATTCATTATTCCTATCTCGAAGTCAATCAAACAATGCTTCTCTGGTATCCAAAGCCCCCATACCAGTTTTCTTCAGACCCATATTGGTTTACATCAAGATTTTTGTGCAGTGGAGAAAGCAATGGGAAGCAGCTTGAGAAAAGGAAGAACTTTTTTCTWCAAAGGCATGGAATCATATTCAGATGAGTGATTTCTATAAAGTAAGAGAGGTCAGAAACTCTAAGGTACTGCAGTTTTGAAACCCCTCATTTAGACTTCTACAAGATCCTGAACTATCACTCATTGCAACATAGTTAACAAAGCAGGTATCTTTCCTCCAAATCTCCACCTCAAATAACATGATCACACAAGACCTAACTAACTAACTAATTAACTAACTAACTAACTAGGTTTGGGCTTGTTTGCAGACAAATCTAAACTGAAAGCCTGGATACTAAGCACAGAAACAATCTTACTTTAGAAAACCAGTCTTATTGTTTATTAGGGCCCAACCTCGTGAGGGTTTTGGCTATTTGGGTATGTTAGTGCTGAAAATGGAATGTCCAGCCCACACCTACCTCATACAGGTATTCTGCATCTTAATTACTCCTCGTGAAATGCTACTGTTCCTTTGACAGTTATTTCTATTCAGAGGTTATGGTAACACCACTCCTAAAACAGCTGGCCAGCTATGAGGTCTCTGAGTAGTGTTTTCTCYGACTGTGCCTGGCTTCTGTGCAGCACTGACCTTACACACTTGGACAAGTAATTCCAACCAACCCATTACATCACATTCTTTCCATTTGGTCCTGGCAAGTCCTTGGCTGTTGAGCAGATGCCATCAGCACTTGTCCATGTTGTGCTGTACTGTTTATTCTTCTTATTGCACCTTTCTCCTTAGAAGTACAAACTGGCTTTTACATCCTCAATGTTCACCTGATGGCCAAATATGGATCAACTTTAAACCACAACAGYTTCCCATGCAGATCCCTTAGCACAAGCCTACACCTCAATGTTGTTTCCAACACAAATGACACTTGTGAAGTCAGTAGCAGCTGTTCCAATGGTATTCAGAGGCGATGCTGAAGAAAGGAGCCCTTCAATGAAAATGCAGGTACAGACTTGCTCTTCAGAAGTGCAACCCAAACCCAAAASCTTGGCTGAGAGTCATCTGAGAAACCCTAAACAGGCTCAATCACTAAGTCAGATCTGATCCTGTTGTTCAGCTCAAGACACAATTAGACATCAAGGATTAAAAACCAGTAATTTCCATATATTTTCTTTAAATTTCCAACTTTCGACTGTCAAGGTATATGTGACACTGTTTGGGATTCCACTTGGAATAAAATTCAGCACTGATGATTTGTTTTACAGTCACTGATCCTGTGATGATGAGCCTTTCTTAAAGCTTATAAAAATAATCACAAGAAGCCCAARGATATGTATTTTGGGCAGTTGAACAGAAAAGGCAAACACTATGCCTGTGTAACTGAAGAAGCTYACACTGCAACATCTATTTTTATTTTAAAATATCTACATTAAGATTTCAAAATTAATTGCATTTTTGACAATATATATGTACTTGATCTGAGTGAAAAAATGCTTAAAATCATCTATTTTGTATTTTTTTAATGAATGAAACATAGCCACAGGGGTGTGCAGGCTGTAAAATCTCCCTTGCTACAAAGCTTGTAGGCACACAGCATTATTGATTTTATTGTTTCTTAATAAATCYTCTATGTATCTTGTTGAGAAAGTCTTGAGGAATATAATAAGCACTTCCAAAATGTCAAGACCTCTGTAAAGACATTTATGGAATTGTAATCCCTCTATATTAAGTATTTTAAATGGTTCAGRTAGCCACAATTTCACACTCTGTAAGAGAGATTTTAAATTAATTGGAATTTCTGTTATGTTATTTTTGAGCATATAWGCTAAACAGTACTCCTTTCCCACATCCTGCAGTATACAAACTTCTGGTTGGCCTGAGGCAGCTTTGTGGTGATCCCAGGGACAAAAAGTTATTCTTTATGATACTCTACAGAGTASAGTTGCTTATAAAGTAGGTTTGCAGGGTTTATTCCCTTTGAATCCCACAAGATCATCTTCAAAAGAATCACCTGACTTTTCTTCTGCCAAAGGGGTCATCGTCAGATGAGAAACTTGGGGAACACTTCCCCAATCCCTAMTGACAACTTGCATTCCCAATTTATCAAGTTACTTAACCACACACCTAGCTAATAACATTTAAATAAAGTGACTAATGTGCTTGAAGTTTGGCWTGGCCTAAGGCAGCCTGATCAAACGGGGATGTTGGGTCTGCTGTGTGCTGACCCTTGAGCAAAATCAACTATCTAACACAAACCAAGCTTTTAAAAAAGCACCTTCCTATCAAGGTCATTGGTCACAGACAGACATTTCCAAACTGTGATTTACACTGCATTCTGGAGTACTGCTTTTTCTAACGCAGGGCTCCAATCCTTACTGCCTAGACTACGTAGAAATTTTACATAAAAGTTTAATGACAACTGCTTTAATCAGAAGTGAAATATAATTCCTCTCAGCTTTGTCAGTCTTCTGYTACATGAGTGGATCCAAGAGCTGATGTTCCCTTGGTTGTATTAAAGTGGCACTTGATGARGAAGCAATAACCTTTTTCTTCCCATACTGCACAGATTCCTGCCTTTAGGTTGGAATCTCTGTGAAACAGTCACACACTTTCCCACTGAGACGATTTACTAGTGTTCCCAAGTTTCCTCATGTAGTTTCTCCCTCTCTTATCAAATTAAGGCAAGAGAGAATATGAAGAAAGAGATGGGGAGATAATATACAGCTTGATTATCTARAAGATAATAGATAATCAAAGAAAGTCACAAGGCTGACACAAGACCAATACACACTTTTATATAAACAAGAAATATCCACAGCATACCCCTAATTACCGAACATACTGAGGCTAAATTGTAGTTGCAAAATTATACCCAGTGAGGACAAACAACCACACAGAAAATTGTGTCCACACAGATAAGATCCAAACTCAACAGCTCTATCTCTAATGTTCTGTTGTCATTACACTACAAAGAATAAATTYAAATCTAGGGACTCACTGAAGACATCCAGGCATTTAAAAAATTTTCCTTGTTTTTCTCTTTTTGAAAGATTAAGTCCCATGTTTTCTTACTGAGAGKATGCCAGAAGGAAGTAATTAGCCTTCATATCATGGCTGAAGACAAAGCCCTAAATCATGCAATGCTCTAGTGTCAAAAAAGGAAATTAACACAAAATKACCAAAARACTGTTTTGTGGCTTGGTAAAAAGGAACCTTAGTAAAAATAATGGGAAAAAACCCCAAAAACTAGCAGTGTAGAAAGGATTCAAAGAGCCTCCATTAGCTTTTGGCTTTAATAAAAATACTAAAGTCATCCAGGACACAACTTAGTCAATATTGGGTTACATTTAGGCTTATCTTGAGATGCTAGTCCAGTGCAGTACTTGCTGAAGCAGAGTAAAAGTTTTTTCCTGGCCCTTTCTCTAACGCCAATTTTGTTGGGGATGAGCCTTCCTCCTCTTTTGTGGTGAGAAGTACTCAGGACCGCCACCTTTTCGGCCAWGGAGGTGGGAATAAAACTGAAAGCTCACAATTAGTCCCAAGTCCTCCCAAGACAAGCAAACCAGCCAACTTACCCCAAAACATCCCATGCTTTGCCCGCAGGGGYACTGGTACCCTCAGGCAGAACTGCAGCAAACAAGCTCCTTCAGAGAGCCTTCCCCTTCAAAGCAGGAGGGTTCTAGCAACTGACAGGGAGGGAGAGAGCAGACRGGAAAGCAAGAGAAGACAGGAAGAGAAAATACATTTGGATAAACATTAAACAAAATGAGGATAATCTCTTTAAACTACAGGAGATTTCTGCAACAGGGCTCCAAATCACAATCATTCAGTGACTACCAAAACAAGTATGATAGATATTATTATTATTATTATTATTATTATTATTATTATTATTATTATTATTATTATTATTAAAGTATTATTGTTGTTGTTGTCATCATCATTATCTGGTGAGGACAAACCCAGCCCTAGTGCATCAATCTCAGAGAACTCTCTATACATATGGACTGTGTCCCCAGCACTGCGGTGGGATATGGGCACTAGCAGGTACATCCCTTGGTGAAGTTCCATGAAGACAAGGGGTCCCCAGCACTGGTGGCAGCTCCAGTCCACTGCCTCAAATGCAGACAGAGACAACAGAAAAACTGTATAGCTGAAGAAACACCAGCAAATTGATATGCRTATTTAAATGTACAGTCATGTAGCTCCCAACAAACTAGAAGCTTCTGACTACAGGGAACCTTCACTCTTTACACCATTGCCCCTCCAGCTCTGTGATGGTTTAGCTTGGTCCAGTTTTCTAGTGGTGGTGGRGGCAATGTCACAGAGACCACAAAATGGCTCCTGTGAGAAGATTCTGGAAGTCTTTATCATGTCCAGCAAAAAAGCCCTGCCCACCCTGTGTTGTAGAGCCAATCTCTGATGGCTCTGAAGGTGATGGACATGCTGCTGGCCAAGCCTGGRCCAACTGGAGATAGTGGTTACACCCCTGTGAGGACATATGGTCCTATTTAAGAAGAATCCAAAACAAGGTTTAGTTTGCAGCACCTGCCATTAGCCCTTAGCCAGATGTGGGGAGGGGAAGGTAAGGAGATATGAAAAAGAAATGGAGACACCAAGGTTGGTGGAAAAGGAGGGGGAGAAGGTGCTTTGCAAACTGTGATGCTGACCACTCCATGGGGAAGCAGGCTGTTCCYGAGTGACTGTCTCCAGTGGGAAACCTATAGAGAAAGAAAGGCCCTGCACCCGAGATAAACAACCTGGCCTTGCAGGACTGGACTGATCATAGCCCGTGGGGGAGAGGTGGTGCCCACCACACCTGGAGCAAGTGGATGCCTACAAGAAACGGTGTTCTGCCATGAGATTTGAGAGACCACCCCTGCTCCTGGAATGAAGGCAGCCTGGCCTTGGGAGGACTGTTTCCCTTACTGTGGACAAGGAAACCCACAGCATCTGCAGTTTGATAGACGGGATGTTCCTGGGAATACCCCCACAGCGATTCAGAGCAAAAGGAGGASCCTTCTTGAGCCACTGGAATAAACCTGTGGTGATGAACTGACCAGAAAACTTCGACACCCTGCGGACCCTGTGCACAGGAAGGCAGGAGGGGTGGRGAGGGTGTCTTAATGGTCCATTTTTCTCCTTGTGATCCTGCCCCCACCCTTACTCTGGGTTAGTTTTTTTTTTTTTTTCTCTCCATGTGGTATTCAGTTTTTTTTCTTTCCATGTGGTATTCTCAGTAGTTTTAGTAATAAACCTATTTTGCAACTTAAGTTATAGCCTGTTTGACCATTTTGGGGTGTGAAAAAAAAATCTTCCTCTCAAGAAACTCTTATCTAAAATACATAAATCTTTGTGTTAATTAGGTTTTTGCTCTCCCCTCTGCCTCTCCTGGGAGTGGGAGGAAAGTGTCGTGGGTACCTTGATGTTTGGCCAGGGTCCAAACCATGACAAGCTCCCACAAATTACTTGCTGTAGGAGACAGGACAATATTTTCATTCACTGAAGAGAAAGGAAGGAAGAATGCTGTCCCAGTGTGAGAGGCACAGAAGGTAACAGCTCTGCTCTTCTTCTCATATTTTACCTAMATAATTTATTCAGCAAAGCAGGCCCACTTTCAAGCCCTGTTTGTCAAGTATCTGTGAGCTCTGGGACAGTCCTRTCCCTCCACAGGCAAGAGCACTACACTGAAACATTTCCTATCTAAAGAATCTCTTACCAGGCTCTGTGTCTTCAGAACGAAGTTTACAAAGAGACCACACTTTCTCTAATATTATCAAAATTTCAACTGACACAAAAATCAAGTTGTGTTTTTTTTCAAGCTGATTTCCCCTCAAAAGCCTGCTAACGGATTTCTGCCAACAGCTCTATAGATTAATCCACCTCTGTCCCTGCAGCAGGCAAATAAAGCCTCACACAAATCAGCAGAGCAATATGCTGCACTCAGCAGATACCAGAACCACATATGCTACAAAATACAGCATAGCCAAATGAAAACGCAAGGAGGTTGCAGATTAAAGTACTTTTTTGTTATGCCCTTTTATCTTACAAGGTACTCCAGAAATTAACTCCTAGCCTGGAATGTTTTTAACACCATTTAATTTTCAGAGATTGTAKCTCAGATTATTTTAAAGCAAAAGTACCACAGAAAAATGAGTGCTGCCATTCATCTTTAAAGAAGGGAAATTAATTTGAGGTCAATAAAAGCAGAGGTCTCTCTAGGTAGATTTCCATCTCACAGAATTTATCGACAGTCATAGAATTCCTCAATTTCTAGCTGTGCCAGTAGCACAAAGAGAGAAAAGCAGCAGCACTTATCCTGGCACACAAAGCAATTGAGCAAGATCCACGCTACATTGACCCTACCATCTGGACAGTCCAGAGGCATTTCCAGCATTATCCTCTATAATCATGTAAAATTGTATTCTGATGAGAGGCCAAAAATCCTGTGCTCCAGAGATCCAATTGATAACAGCAATCAATCTCCTTTTATGGATGCAAGATCACACACATCACAGTGATGCCCACGTCACTGCTTCACAAACACGAACAAATTATCACACATTGTTGCATAAAGGTATTTTCCAATTCACCAGTCCACCAGAGTGCAAGAAAAGCAGCAGTTAAGAAGCTGATCCTCTGTCCCCAGTGAAAAACAGAAAGGACTTTGTTGGGGGCTGYTGTATGTGCAGGATTAGGCCTGAATGATTTGCCAAAGGCTTTGCAATGAATTGGTTGCTGAGCTAAGAATAGAAGCTGGGAATCCTGGTTCCTGGTGCTGTAATCGCTACACAACCGCTGCCTTCTCCCAAACAGGGCACTTGGGCACACAACTGGCCTTGGAAGTAACAAGAGGACAGARTGCCCTTGTGAGGCTTCACTTGGGAATCTTCCCCCACCGAGCCCTGTGCTGGAAACTATTAAACAGTTGTAACCTCGGTTCCTGCTTCAGCGTTACACACCAGTGTTATCAGTCTCCTTCCTTATGCCAGGAATTCTGCAGGAATTTGCTTTGTGCAGACTAAAGAGAAAGAAGAATGAAAAAGATGACTTCGTGTTTGTGTGTGTGGGAAAGAACTGGAGGGAGACAGAGAAGATTAAAGGCTTTGTCATTACAYAGTTTAACCTTCTGCAAAAACCCCACATTTAATAATTCCTATATCAAGCCTGTAACTTTGGTGTAAGTTTTAGCCTGCCCATTGTCCTATCACCTCTATTGCAAGTTCCCAGCCTGCAGTCCAGCCCCTTGCACAGTCTCTGCCCCAAGAAGCCTACTCAACTACATCAGACACCCCCAATGCTCCAGCAGCAGAAGCTTTARCCAACTGAGTATTTCTTCGAAACAGCACATTTTGGGAAGAACCAAATACCTCTAAAGCCTGAGATATAAAAGATAAAGGACTCAAAATGAGATTCCTTCAACAAAAAAAAAAGATATATACAATCATCTCCCACACACCCTGACATAACAAGGCTCTACAGGGTTTGAGGGAACCAGCAAAACAGTTACATGTTGCAACAAGTACAAGACAAGGAATGAGTGGCAAAAGATTGAGGAACCATCAGTGCAAAATCTGTAGACTTTCAATGTAGAGACAAACTATCAGTGAAGGTACCAAAATTGGAATTGTAATCTGAAAATGAGTAAACACAATCCCTGAATCCCAAAGCACTTAGTTTATTTAAGGACCAACTATTCAGACCAAGAAAACCAGGTTAATTTTGAAAGAAAATGACCAAGGGATGCTATAGTGTGTTCTGAGAAAGCCAGCAATGAACCAGTTAACTGGAATATCACATAATTCCACTGAAGCCAGTCTCCCACAAAGACACTTCCAAATTTCGGATGCAGGAACTGCTTTCACTAGTTTGGTGCCATGTAATTGTGTGACACGGATTTTCTATAATGCATTAAGAAGAAAACACGCTCCCAGCCTGTAAATCTGCAGAACGGGGAGGCTGCAAACATTTTGGGAGGAGACTCCATGTGGCCATAGGAATGTAAGGATAAAAATACTAAAAATGATGTTAGAGAGCTTGTTGCTTCAAATCTGTCAGCATGCAAGCCTAGACTAAAGTCTACTAGTGGTTTAATAGCAATGTTACACAGTGAAGTAATGAAGGCAAAGGTGAAGCAGTTTTGACAGATTTCCTGAGAAGCTCCAGTGCCAGGCCACTCTCTCTGCAGGGAAGGGTGTTACCTACATGGGAATCAGCTCACACAATGTCAAAGTAATGATTTTGTGCTGAGGTGAATAAATGGCAGGAGAGGGAGGGAAMGGGAATCTTTTAGATTAAAGCATAGGCAAGCTTTCACCACAGCAGAAATCCAACAGT
The DNA here is from genome assembly GCF_030028575.1 of Malurus melanocephalus. Lineage (NCBI taxonomy): Eukaryota > Metazoa > Chordata > Aves > Passeriformes > Maluridae > Malurus > Malurus melanocephalus. Next base: position 53,855 of record NW_026623952.1, read on the forward strand.
ATGCCAAGGTTTCCAATCCAGTCACTGCTGACCTGTCCAAAGAAAAGCTGAAGCATAATTTACTGCATTTCTATAAAATAAGCTTTATTTTTGACTGAGATTGCAAAAAGCAAAGCTAAAACTGCTGTAGAGTTTCAGCTGGCACATGAAACTTCATTCTAGAGCTGTGTGAACAGTRGGCAGCATCTTCAACTTTAAGAACTGAACACGAATATACTGGGAAAAACAAGTAACACTTGCTTCTATCAACAGATAGGTACAAAGTCTGTCATTTCCAAATACATTAATGTCAGTGTGGCCACTGCTTGTGATTAACTAAAGATTTTTCCTGTTATATGGGCTTAGCTCATTCACTGTCTGTAAAAAACATCTAGTTTTGGGCTATATTCCTGTTAACTTCTTCCTCGACTGAGAGTATTGACTGATTGCAATGAGCCTGTATCACTGCCAGCTGTAATATGACCATAGAGGTACCTGAAAAAAGGACAAAACAAAGGTCCAAAATGAGCTGAGATCCAATCATTTCATCTTTACCAAATCCTTGCCTCCAAAATGAGGCAAACATCTGGTGACAATAAAATGACTGGATGACTTTACCACAAATACTTGAGCAGTAGCAAAGTTCAGACTTTCCTGCTCTAAACAGCTGCAGTATAAAGATGTCAACCCTGTTGTCACCTCAAGGAATTGTACTCAAGGAATCAATCTTTATACCTAGGCTCACACTACTGATGTCTAGAGAAGATGCTCCTTTCAAGTAAAAACAAACAAACAAACAAAAAATAAAAAGAAAATTAAAAAAAGCTCAGCACAAAACCAAAATTTACATTCAGGTTTTCTTAAGACTCTTGTGCCCTTTCTGCCCCACATGTTCACCCTCCCAGCTTGGCAGCCCATTACTGCTGAGCAGTCTGAAAGCTGCTCTGAGGCATCATGGGCTATCCTCCATATGAAGCCTCACAGCTCCTCCTGAGCAGCACTGACAGCTGTAAACAACACATCGATGAAAAACCTACTGCAGGTTTAAACCCATGGCTTAAGTAGAAGTAAAGATTTCTCTCTGGACAGACTCCCAGRGCGAAGGAGGTCCTGTGCCAGTTACACTTTTAAACAGCATTTTCCTGCCCAAGGAGCAAAATAATTTCTTCTTAAACCTCTTCATCAAGAGCCTCGTGAATAGCTGTTCTTTGAAATGATGGCACAGAGCCACCGTAGATTTTTTTTCGACAAACCATAATTGAACAGAACCTCACAAGCACAGAGGCAGCAATAAAAGAGGAAGAGGTAACAGGGCAAGGTTTAGGCCACCATCACACCAAGTATCAGCATCTTCACACTCACACTTCACAACAAAAAATGGCTTCAAATCACAGCGGAGCTCCCCTGCAAAAAGATGGGAGCACTGTAAGCATCAGTTGGCCAGGAAAACAATGGAATGAGAAAGCCTTGGTAAAATATAAAAGTAGYGGAAACCATACAAATGAGTCTGGAATGTGATGCTGGAGAAAGAATCATCAGAAATCCAATCACTTGCTGAGTTTCTCGGGCTGAGAAACCTACAATAAAAAGCCCTGTTGCTTGCAGTCGSCTCATTTAGATCCAAATGGCATGTTTTGTCCTCTTACTACAGGACTTTCAGTATTCACATACTTCACCAGAGACAATCAACACCTGGCTTTAATATAACATGAATTATCCAAAAATCTCAATACATGGCACACCAAGCAAAAAAGGGTATTTCCCCAGAAATCTCAAGCATACTGATGTCCAATTTGCACTAACACAGTTTTGCAGCAACATTCCCCCTCATGTGAATATAAYTCACCAACATCAACACAGAGAAACTTGTTGACTTTGATACCCAYAGATGTGGGTTATCAGGGTATCCCAAGCAGACAGGCAAAGAATGAAACACTTCTTGCAAGCAAAAGCTCAGGTCAAACATAACCACCATGTCAGATACATTTCAAAACACAGGTAAATCATTGCACAACGATTATGTTGTATTAAAGAACACATTGGCATTGTTTAATAGGAAGTTTTAGGCTTTCCAATTCTATTCTATTCAATTCTATTTTTTCATCTGGCAATGCATTTCAACTTTGCACAGTGCAAAATACAATGAACTGGTACAACCTTGGAGTTTGTGCTGAATGCCATTTGTTGGCCTAACAGCAAATGGAGCCAACAAAACAGGACTGACTTGCAACTTGAACAATTGTTTTCAAAGAAAGATGATATGGAGAAGTGGGAAATATTCCCATGGAAAATACAAAGCCACACCTATAAGCTTCAGGTAGTTTCTTATTATGGAACTTATCTTGGGTACAAGACATACCYACTCAGCATTTTTTTCCACTTCCTGCTGCCAAAAGTATATGAAGCACACGCAAAGGCAAGTCTCTGTAGAGACTTCCATTTTGTAACAACCTGATCTTTTCTGTTTGTTAACAGAGGCTGGAACTACATTTCTCAATACAATAGACAAAGACCTATATAATTTGAGCTAGAATATTACTATAATTGATAAGAATAGGTGTGACATGTTTTCTCATACGGTTCAGAGATAACACAGTTAGATAATGTCTTCTCAAAACATGAAAGATGACACTTCACCAGACATAGATGTGCCAGGCAACAAATTTTGCAGCAGAAGGGTTCTTATTTTAATTCTAGTCATCACTGATCAAGAGATACAATTGTCTTTCCAAGACAGACATAGGAGAGATGAAAAAAAAAGCAAACAATTGAAGAAAACCCCAAAAATACTCAGGGTTTAATTTAAATCCTGGTGTATTTGTTCTGGTCTAATAAAGACAGCCCACCCCACAATTTGCACAATTCCTGAGATCAGGAGATACTATTCCACAGCTGCTTGCACTACTCAGAATGGCAAGGAAGCCTATTTCAGCTGGGCACATCCACCTGTTTCCCCCTCCCCTTTTAAAAGATTCAGCATTTCAGTGCTGAGCATGGAACAGGCTGGAGATCTGCTCATGTGACTTGCATGTCTGTGCACTCCTGACCACAAAAAGGTGTCCCCACCTTTGCACCATTCTAGAATCTTTCATCTCAATGCCTGCAAATGAAGCTGTGGCCTGTTCCTTCAGAAGAAATACTCCAAAGCTCCTTCAGTACTGGCAGCTCAGAACTCACAAATAATCCCTTGACAAGAAGCCAGAATGCGTTCAGCATAATATAAGGCCTACTGGGACCAGGACTCAAAACAGCTTGCTTCTCCTTCCTCTTCTTCTACAGCTCCCTCCCATGGCTGTGGGTTAATCACGTTATCCTCCTGTGCCTAAATTCTACGTTTGTCTAAGAGGGATAATCACTTTTCAYTACTAAAGACAGACATTCTCAGGCTACACTTACTAGTGACTGACAGGAGCCCAGGCAGGCACTACAGACAAGAACCATAAAAAATTCACCCCTCTGACACAAATGCTTTATGAAAAACAAATGTTCCCTAAAAAGCAGGTTTTAGATTCAGTTCCCTAGTAGTTAAMACAAAACCCCACAATTTTATAAAGATTCTATTGATCTAAAATATCCCAACACAATTTGACAATGTCCTTTCAACCAGACATTCAAAAGAACCTACAGGCACAATTACATATGACAAAGATAATGACAAAACAAGAGAAGAAAAAAGGTAGGCAATATTGCTCCTTCTACCTTAAGAAAAAATTTAGTGCACATGGTTTGCCAGTTTAATAGGTGATATGATGGGTCCTTAGTTCAGCTTGGGACAATTTAAGAACAGAATGATTAGCAGTGTATGTTGACAGTGATCACTAGCTGGTTCCTGGAGAGATGATAAGTTAATAAGCTAAACAATGCATCGCTATTATGAGCAAGTCAGTGCACTAGCTGTAATTTCCTTGAAAGCTGAGTGGTGCATGATTATACTTGTCCATTCAGACTGCCTGCTGGCAGCTCCGTATTTYGCTATTGTTCTGAACTGCAGAGTGTTCCCAGTGCCCAGGATACAGCCACAGGAAAACGTATTCTTCATAGTCAGGCTTCGTTGTGGCAGCTGTCATCTGAAGGATACTGGAAGAGAGACATTCTCTGTCCTGAASCACAACTATTAGAGCTCCCAAAACCATGTGGTTTTATTTTTCAGCAGAAGCTACCTCTCATTTCTATCTGAGACAATTTCAAGAGAGTTCTGACTTTGGAATGACACATATATACAGCTACAGACATACTGTAGCAAATGTTCGTATATATGTGTGTTTATGTGTATTAAAAAGCCACATACACATATGAATRCATTCCTGGTGGTTTTCTTTATGGCTTTTCAGACTATGGACATCTTCCAACTCATATTGCTCTCTCAAGGTACAAGCAGAGAAAACAGAGAACACCCCCACTAATGAACCTACCAAAACTAGGAAGAGAAAATGCAAAAGAAAGCAGCAGACGGATGACAAGGACTTCGAAGTGACTAATACACGCATGGACTGAAAACACGGCCTTCATCTGTCTACTAAAAAGTGGTTGTCCTGGTGGTGAAGATTATGCAGGATCTGGAAAACAAGAGCCAGGTCCTGCTGTAGGCCTGCTGTGTGAGATGTGTAAGGCACTCGCCTTCCTATGTGCCTCTGTTTCTTCCTCTAAAAAGCAAATCAGCAGCCTCTGCCCAGCACCCAGCAGTGCAGCCAGCACACGCTATACTGGGTGACCCTGGAGCACCYGGGGCCTGGCACTGCAGGGATCCTTGTGGAGGCAGCAAAAGAGCCAGATGCTGCTGGAGACATGGAGCCAAGCCAGCCCAKAGCCCACCTGGCTATATGGGGAGAGAAGAACAGAGATCCCCATTTTTGATCCTCTATACTAATTCTCAGAAATACGCCTTCACTTTCCCACATGAGCAGCCACACTATGCTCTCCCCTCCCTCTGGCACGTTTTTACACTACTCCTGCACTGAACATTACCAGCTAGTCTGACCAGGAGACAAAATTTTAAAACCCTTAAGCACCTTCCCCTCCAACAGCAACAGACATTTTGGAGTGCAAACCCTGTTGGCTTCCAATGAGCCTTGGGGTACCYAAGYGCTTAAGTATTTTTTTTTTTTTRAATGGGACTTAGGTGGTTCTGAAAATATTATCATATACCTCACATTAGATTTGATATAAAGTGAACATTAAGTGAGAAGAAAACCTGACAATGAGAAGATTTGACAAGTGCTTAAAAGGTAGGTCCTGATTAATTTCAAACTTTGTTTTATGTAAAACTCATTTAAGAAGCACATGAAACTCTTTTATTGTTCTTTTTGCTGTGCTGATCCTGCAAGGAATATATAATCAGTAGTATGTTTTAACAGGCCAGGGAWAAAATACAAGTACCAGTCTATTTTGAATCCAAGAACTGTTCCTGTCACTGAATTTTTTCAAACCCAAGTGAAAAGGAAAAGCCATTACTGTAAAAACACAAAGTGAGAAAATGTAATATTAAAAGCGTGATAGTAGTAACACATACAGAAAAAGCTCCCCTATAGTTTTGAAGAAAGATTAACACCATTGCTAGTCACACACCTTATACCTTTATGAATAAATAATTTCTCTCTCCACGACAAGATCTAATCATCTGACTGTTCATTTTCCTGCAGTAAAGAAAGGTTAAAAAGTCAACCATTTCCACTCCAACTCTGAATTAACCAGCCCAAAGCCGCACGACTACAACTGTGAGTCTGTGCCATAAACATAAGCAAAATGAGGTGCCTTCAAAATGTAGAGTTTTGATATTTGTTTTTTTCCTCCTAAACTCGGAACACATGCAGCAAGTTAAGAACACCTTCCAAAACACTGGAGGTGGAAGCTGTTGAATCAGGGACAAGAATTTCATCAACTGCTTTGCTATGATGCTCCAAGTACACCCTCAATTATCCAGCCAATGGAGACTGCACCSAGAGACATTAACTGTTCTATGTAGTGCGGCCATCCACACCTCTCTATGAAAAGCACATGGCTATGGTAGTAAGAAATATAAAAAAAAAAGATAAATAGCAATAACTTGCCATGGAATGCTATAAAAAATGGATTAACTGCCAATTATGCACCAGTTTAAAATCTCAGTGCTATACTATAAATATAGAAGAAAATTAATTTCAAACATATGCTCATACACATCTCAGAAAGACACAAATTTTACATGAAGCACATAACATGTACGTGCACATACTATTTAGCATTTCTTTGTTCCTTTTTTTTCCTCCAATAGTTAAGTCATTGTCACCTTTATAATGAGATATCCATTCAAAAGACAGTGCTTCACAAGATCATTAAAAGCCAATAGGTAACTATATTGTTTTGGGACTGCTTCATATTTAAATCATTGCCTAAGATTACAATTCAACCACCAACTGAATGAACAAAGCCATTCAAATGGGTACGGAACATACAAAGTCCCTTTACATTAATCATTCTGGCCTGATTTCACACTCCTGTGCAAACAAAAAGTATTTCTGGCCTGTCACAGCTAAGAGCTATCAGGGGATAGCTCAGCCACTCAAAGCAAACCCTTCCCTCATAAACTGACTCCTCCTCAGACATGAGGCTTTCCCTATATAGAGACAGAGTGCTTGCCCTGGGATCAAACTTCAGCAGTCCTCCGCATACAGAACTGGGATGGGTAGTGTGATAAGGCATAAAGCCAACAACATGACTGTATGTACATTTCTGAGAGCTACTCAGAAATGCTTGGAGTAACTMGATAYCAATAGGTAGAGTACAGAGAAAACACTTCCCTAGAGTGTGGGTCCATCATATGACCACTCTTACAGTGGAATTTCAGAAACTGCACAGTAACCAAAGCACAACATTTACTGCAGGGCATGCACCACACCATACGGAGCTTCAAAGTCAAAGCAAGTCACATTTGGACTTCATGTCATTCTAATACTTTCCTTTAGGTCAAGGGCACAAATAAAACATCTATGTAGAGAGCTTGGGTATAAGCAGCTTCATTAGTCTTGTACATCTMTCTAACATGATTACTAATTGTAATTAAGCTGTCTGCACTGGCACAGAAGTTGAGTACATGCCCTTTCCCAAGGCAAGCTTTGCTCTTACCAAGCTATAGAATCTTTTGCATCCAGATTGTTTCAGCTGKTTTTTCACGCTGAAAACCAATWAGMATTTTCACCTGAAATGCTCACAAWGCAACACAAAGAACCAAYGAACTACTGCAGTAAACAGTCTCACACCAACAGTTCTCTCCATAACCAAGAAGKTGCACAGTTTCACTTTAAAGTTAAAAAAACCACTTTGTTGTGCTTAAATGAGACATTAAATCACACATTATAATGCTATGCGGCAAGTAATACCAAATGGAGCAAAGCRTTACAATGTCAACAAGGTCAACAACATGTTAACACAGCAGAGTAAAGCTCCATGCATGGCTTCAAGCACAAGATCCCAACTGAAAAAGTCCTGAGCAAGCTCCTCCGGTAGCCTCTGCTTTGAGCTGGGGGGACTGGGCTACATGATCCTCAGAGATCCTTCTAGACCTCATCCATTCTGTGAAGATTTGCTATTTCCTAAGTTTGTGACCACATACCAGGCTTGGACTAAAAACTGCACAAAAACCTTGAGGCTCCTCTACAGGATTAGCCATTAGACCCATGTGAGGCTCTCAGGCAACTGTGAGCCATTCATGCTCATTCACAAGGCCAACTCTGGGCTTTGTCACTTCCTTCATMTTTCTCTCCCCTCATTAAGCCATAAAGGCCTGCTCTGGTCAAGCCAAATTCTTGCTAACTTTTCTGTGCTAAGTCAACATCACACTGGTCTAGCAAAGAGGTGTCTTGCAGTCATCAAAATGTTGTTAAGCCTGCAAGCCGGAAACACTGAAAAGAAAACAGTAATTGAAAAAAAAAAAAATCAATCTGTGTAAAAAAGTATGCTCTGCTCCTTAGGAATCCAGTTGTTCCGCACATCTGTACCTACCACTACCTTGTCTGTAATGCAGGTAACTAGATCCATTTCATTTTCCATGATGAAGTATTAATTTCATTTGCAAAAAAAATTGCTAGAACCACTCTACACTCCTGGCATTTTACCAGAAGAAAAATCTCTTTACAAACATAAACGATATAAATTTGTGACCCCTTCGTTTTTGAGATGGAACTATTGCAAAGCACAAAGTTCCACTACTCACGGTAGAAACCCATTCACTAACTAGTGTTACCTGCAGGATGCTCAAGAGAGACTATGCCACAAGCGTGCGGTTTCACACCTTGCTGGCTCAGCAGATGAAAACATGCCATACACAATAAAACTCTGCTTGGTTTACAAAAATGCCAAATGGGTAATAACATACAACTCAAAACACATTATCTCAGTGTATCATAAACTGTCTAATATCTATCCCCACAGCAGTGAAAGGCCAAATCTAACACTACCCTTCTGCAACCAAGTAGTTCGAAYGTGAAAGCAATTAAAAGCACAATTTTAACACTAGCTGATCAGATCTAAAGAATCCTGAAATCCAAAAACTTTTGCAGTGATAGTATCTTAGGTGTAATGCAGGTCTTTTGCATTTATCAAAAGATGCTTGCTGCTGAAACTCCAAAGCAAATTAAACAAGTCAACTGAGGAGAAGTTTTCTTCCTCCAGTCTGCAAATAAGAAGTAGGTATGGGAGGTTGAGACCTCCCAGCTCCAGTGTCTTGCCAAGCACAGTCTCAAGTCACCATCGGTTTCATTTGTTTTGTACAGGTCATGTTACACTGCTTAGTTATAAACAAAATAAGCTGAGATTTTTTCCCTAAATACTTAGCACATTTAATACTGTGCAGTAGTTTAAAAAGAGCAAATGAAAATGYTTGCTTTCCATGTCACAATCAAACTCCAATTTCCACCCAAAAGCAGCTTGAGAAAGATCACAACTGAAAGACTAATCATGTGATAAGTCATCCATCATTTTWAAAAAAGCATAAAGACTAAGAAAATCTATGTAAATGTATACAGTTGCTTAGATGCATACAGAGTATATCCTTCTCAATATTAAGAGCTACCTTCTTTTCTTCCTGCCAAGGCTACATTTATTTGCAAGTGAGTGCCTTAGAGGTTATCAAGAGAAAAGACTCAATCTTTCTTTGGGAAAAGAAATAAAAGTTACACATGTTAAACAGGATTAACGTGGGCCATTTCAATCAAGGTCTCAGACTCCTCAACTTCAACTAACTCACCCTGTAAAACATGCATGGCTTACACCGATCTTTTAACCACAGAACTAGGATAAGTATTCAGGTATTGCTAAAACCAGCGCATRTCATTACCCAGATTCTCTGCACGTAACATTCTTAAAAAGCCTGAACAGAAAAAGACAGGGAGAGTCACACCTACATTTTTAGCTGTTCTACCCATGTAAAAACTTGTAAATTTCCCCCCTTAGGTTCAGAAATTCCCTCAGTATCAACTTGYTTAATTGACCTATCTGAATCCTTTGCGTAAATCATAAAGGTTGCATATTACTCTTAAATAGCCATCCCTTATGCCATCTCTAATATCCTCTATAATAACAATACTAAAACTTCACAAGAAAAGAAAATGAAGTTTTCCTTTACAGTTACATCTTGGTCAAACATACCTTCACACTCCTGAGAGAGTTTGGTTCCTACTTTATAAAAAATTTGTATTGAAAAAATTTGGGTCAAGGACAGCTTACCATCAATAACAACCTAYATCTCCCTACAACTACTGGCCAATAAGCAGCATAAGTATCTCAAAAACATTTATTCCATCACATTAACAAAAATTAACTGGACCATAAAGGTTTGAAAAAAATACTTTGCCTACCCAGGCATCTCCACAAAAGAATACCTCAGAAGTCCCCAAAGGACTAACAAATGGTTTTCTGACACAAGCAAACTTAACCACTTCTCTCTTCCACRTGCCAACTCCACGCCAAACAGCAGCTCTGGTATCTACTGGAAGATCTGGTATTACTGCTGGCAGCTTCCTAAAGCAGGCTGCAGGTCAGAAGTAGACTTTTTATTTTAATCTCTAGTAAGTCACACTTAACAGACCAAAGTAAAATTGTTCTGGTTGATGAGAAAGTTTAGGCATTCACTGCACTTCTTTGGATGTGAAAATAAAACATTATTAACCAGAACATAATGTTTATTATACACCAGGCCACACAAATTAGATCAGATTCTCTGTTTCAAYGGTCAGCACACTAAAATTTTGTGCAGTATGTCTGGAACCAACAAGGGCTTGTATAGTTATGAAACTGACTTAATCAATCTTCATTTCTTTTGTGCCATAATAGAACATTTTTCTTTCTTAACAAATATATCTTAGCCACACAAAACTAAGCTGAGCTCAGGGTGGAGAGATCTTTTTACTTTGAAATTATAACAGCAGCTTAGAGGCTTTGCTCTGTTGATTCTGAACTATAAYGAATGGAGATATTTCCTCACATTCCTGTTGGATAATTCTTCCTTCACCCGCCTTCAGCTACCAGCAGATCAGAGCTGGAGTTTACTCTTGAGTTGGCAGTAAACAAAAGAACAAATCTGAACTGTTTCCTCTGAAAATAGAAATTGTAGCCCTTGTCCATAAATATTACAACTCTAACATGCAGGAGGATTAAGAAATTGTGTGTTGGATAAATGAGAAGGTGTGCTAAACAGGATTTTAAAAAATTAAATGGAAATACTTCCATATTTATAAAGAATGATCAAGGCATTGTCAGAGAGTTCAGCCATCAAAYAGAACCTAATTTAAGTAATAACTCMAGAGAGSTAGACTGTGATGAATAACTTAGCYGTTACTTCTAGATGACAAATACACAATAATCATATTTTCCCTTAACAGACCTCCACTGGCTCTACTGCTGAAACACAGGAGTACCAGCTTGCAGGAAGAGCCATCTAATAACTACTAAAAGACACMTTTTTAATTTAAATACTGACTTTCATCTCAAAGTAATAAATAAATATTCATCTGAGGGGATCTTTAATGAATTACATGGCAAAAGATAAGTATTTTCCCCACTTTTCTATTTCTCAGCTCAATATAAGCATTGGTGTTTCTTTTCCATCACTGATGTTGTACCTTAACCACAGGTGATGCATCTCATCTGTGACAGCTTTGCCAATGAACTGAAACATGGAAAATAAGGATAAACAACTAACCCACTAAAACTATAGGAAGTTATTTGTTTCTTTTAAAAGTACAATATCTAAATCAACATTTCTCCAGCACATAGTGCTGTCCAACATTACACTCTGGGTTTGATCTAATACCTTCTGAATCTCATTTAGTTTCTAAGCAATACTGTCAGTTTATGACTTGGCATCAGCCTGATGGGACCACATGGCAGGTTGAGGACCCACTGTATGACACAACTGCCAGGCAAAGAAAGACAAAAATCAGGCAGTGCCCCACTGGTAAGCAATGTGCCAGAAGCAGAAAATAAAGGAAAAAAATAACATTTATAGATAAACARTAAGAGAYCATCAGGAAGGAAACCTGYTCTTTCCARAGTTTAACATATTAAAAGAMTGCAKAATGCTCTCACAGCCCAGCAGCAGYTGAAACATGCAGCAGCCTTGAACASAAGTTGATGACATCCACARTTAAAGAGCTTGCAYACTTCYTTAGCCCAARCAGSTAACTGCTCTATTCTCTCAACTCCTCAGTTAGCTGATTCTCACTAGCTCTACTCATCCAGAACATCCACCAGCAAGTTCAGCACCATAAATGCCCACAGTGAAATGAACAGGGCAGCAGAGTGCTCTGGGCAAGGGCAGGCAGGTGGCTTTAGCCATGAGGCTTCCCATCACTCCAGCCTCCTGTGGTGTCTGGACATCAGCAGTGAGTGCTTCTGTRACAGATGGTCACCAAATCAGACTGAAAAAGAAGTCCCTAAACCTCAGATATCACATACATGYACACCCCCTGAAAAGAAAATAAAATATTCAAGACATTTGGGAGTCCTTGCCACAACAAAAGAAAATAKGAGTAACCTGTTTCAGATGAATAGATATGATCCTATAACTGGCAAAAGTCTTTACTCAGTGGTCTTCCTACRATGCACAGGATGGGAAAAGCCATGAGAGACAAAAAAAACCCCAAGGTTTTGACAACAGGAGTAACTTGCCTTTGCCAGAAAACCATCCAGTGTTGAAAGCCGATCTGTATCTCATATAAGGGCATAAGCGACATGTGTTTGTCTGAGTTCATACCAAAGGAAACAGACTGCTGATCTCAATGTCCTCAAATGATGCATGGATACATTTTAAGCATTTGCTTGTCCTATTATGTTCTGAAGTCCAAAATAGACCTTTTATTACAGTATCTCAAATTTCAGGACACCTAGACAGTAAACAAGTAATCAGGGAATGAGAAACACTTATATTAATAGCAACAGCATACTGTTCATAAGTAGAGGTGACGATTATTACTAAGCAAAATGGACACATTACCAAAAATACCACCCCAAACTTAAAGACAACGAACCTAGTTTTATTTTTTGCTCAAAACCCAAAGAAAATCCTACTTATTCTGTACATTTTATCACCATTCACATCTTGCTACACTTTTATCGGAATGAGTATTTTTTAAGCACCTTTCCACACTAAGAATATCTCTTGCCTCCAAGCATCCCATGGTAGTGGCTGCRGGACAAGCAGGATCAAACCCTGAGTACAAGCCAGCCTGGCTACTSCACCCCACCCAGCTTCTCTGGGAAGCATCTCACTCACATGGACAACTGTCTGTAGTGCCAAACCTGTAACCTTGCAAAGTATTTGTAATTCTGCTTCAAGTCACCAATATACATAAACTGTACTCCAGAAGAAGATTGGAACATCTTGAAAAAGAACCCAGAGTGACAGATGCTTTTAGAATGGCTGCCTTAAACATTTCAGGTGACCAAGGTCTCATTCTTTACACCTGCAGAACTTTTTCCTTCTCTTCAGCATGCAGAAATAATGACCGTCTCAAACCAAAGAGTATCAAAAAAAACTCAGAGATTTTAAAATTTGTGATGCTAGACACATGACCTACAATTACTTTAATCACCCAGTCCTGTGAACAAACTAACCGCTCAACTTTATTCTAGTTGTAATTTAATAGGTTTACAATTTAAATAATACCTTTCTCCCTCAAGTACTTCATTTCACCGTTTACCACCAAATCTTTGTATTAGGTATTGGAACAGACAGGAAAGATTACTTTTCAGCATTGACTTCAGACRTTCAGGGGTCTACTAAAGCATTACGCAGAAATCAGGCTAATTACATCATATAGATCCAGTGCTTGGAAGAACCTGACCCCACTTTATTCTTCTGGACTCTCCATATATTTTTATGTACACTCAAAAGACAAGGTTAGGATCACCTTCCTTCTATCTACTGMATGCACTGGTGGCTCAGTGCATGCATTATCCCAAACTGTCCTCCCTGAGATTGAATTCCTATGCACTAAAAGAAATCAGAAAATTTGCTGAGTTGGAAGGGACACATAAGGATCATTGAGTCCAACTCCTGGCCCAGCACAGCACCATGCCCAGGAGTCACACCATGTGCCTGAGTATTGACCAAATGTTTCTTGATCTGTCAGGCTTGGTGCTGTGACCACAGCACCCCACTGTTCTGGGGGAAGAAGCTGTTTCTAATATCCATCCCAAACCTGCCTTGACACAGCTTCAGCCATTCCCTCAGGTCCTGTCACGGTCACCCAGAGCAGAGATCAGTGCCTGCCCCTCCTCTGCCCCTCACGAGGGAGTTGCAGACTGCAAGGAGCTCTTCCCTCAGTCTCCTCCAGCTGAACAGACCCAGTGCCCTCAGCAGCTCCTCACAGCTTCCCCTCAAGGCCCTTCCCCATCCTCATGGCCTCCTTTGGACACTCTCTGATAGTTTAATGTCTTTCTTACATCGTGGTGCCCAAACCCGCACACAGCACTGGAGGTGAGGCCATCCCAGCCCAGGGAGAGCGGGACAATCCCTCCCKGGCCCAGCCGGCCATGCTGGGCCTGGTGTCCCCAGGACAGGGATGTCCCTCCCGGCTCCAGGSMMYKSYKGSYYMRRWYCMAMYKGRMMWYMMCYKGGRMCCCCMRGKYCCYTTCTGTGGCGCTGCTTTCCAGCATCTCCTTCCCCWSCCTGTGCACACAACCAGGGCTGCCCCATCCCAGGTGCAGAATCCAGCACTTYCCCTTGTTGGATGCAGTTATAAAATATTTTGCAATTAGGAAAAAAAAAGACAATAATGTAGCAAAATAGTATGTGTATCAAGTCCTCAAGCAGGTTACTTGTGGCTCATCTCCCAGTAGCATGAGACAGTTTAACCCTGACTGAGGAAGCAGAGACACTTAGTTTTGGTGTGAGGGAAGSTGCTCGTTTTGCAACACATAGGGAGACGAAAGTAGGAATTTTCTGCCGAGCACAGTTCTCTGCCCCAGAGAACTAACATTTACAGAGGCACAAACAAAAGAAAAATAATGCAGTGGTGAAGCCACACACAAGTTGTCATAATTACATGTACATACTTACATGTACACTTCACAATTTCTGTCATCAAGGAACATTCAAGTCAGACACAAAGTCACAGAATATTCTAAGCTGGAAGGGACTCATAAGAATAGAGTCCAACTTTTAAGTGAATGTCTTATATGGGGACTGAATCCCCAGCCTTGATGTTATTAGCACCATGCTCTAACCAACACAACCAGAAGGGTGATGACAGCAACAGCAAAAAGATTAGACACATGCAAATCTTCAGCATGCAACTAAAAAAGACATGGATCACTCCTCCACTGGGGTGCCTGGCAGAGCCTGCTGAAATCAGTAGGCCTGCACTGACAAAAGCAGAACACCAAGAGCACACTGCTCAGTGTAACTGCTTAGCAGTTCCACTATTATTTATTCCTGAACCACCACTCTTAATGCAACTTTGCATAAAATAACTCATGTCTAACTTAAAGTTATGATTAAGAGTATTTTTCTGTCAGCTCACTGTTTTATTCACCACTGGTCTCACTTCTTCACCATGTTAACTGCTGTCTTGCTTCTGAYCATCAGAATAGTTTCAAAACTGCTGTTCTTTGTACAAGAAAATATTGCTGTTGTAACAGAAGCTAAATTAAAACACTTGTGTAATGAACAAGGGCAAGACTGTGAGACAGTGGCAAAAGGCCAAATAAAAACGGAGATTTATTACTTTTCCTTCCCAAGAGGATTAAGAAAAAAGTCAAGATTTAAAAAAACTGTTCCAGCACTTTACCCTGATGTATGACAACATGAAAGAGACCCTCCAAATCACTTGTCACAGAAGGCTATGTAAAAACCCTAGTTTCTTGTATGACTAACATAAGAATAGTGATGATGTCATAGTCACCCCTTTGGATAACATCTCCCCTACAAATCATTATTTCTTACTGGCAGCCTTGCAGCACTGGTAAAACCTCTGCTTAAGGTCTCACTAGGAAAAGTGTAGGTGATGTAGTAACTGGTACCTTTGCTATSTCATCAGAAAAGATTAGCAGGGATGTGGACCACCTTTCTCTTTCATTCCCCYAAGGGGTCCTTTGCATATACGGTGTATGGGAGGGGAGATTTGTCTTGCACACCTATAAAAAGTTGTCCTCTGGGCATATTCACTTTTTAAAGGAGGAGGAAAAAGAAACAGTGGTATCATAAATTTATAGTTACATCTCCCAGAGACCCCTGACTTCCTCATAACATGGTGTTCATCAGAGAGATCTGCGGGGCAGGGACCTTGTTTGCTTCAGGGCATGCAAAAGCACACAGGAGAAACACCGTTTCAGTGCTGTCAGCTGTCTCAAGAATGACACAAACAAGCTTCCCCTGCATCTCTACTGTTTGCAAAAATAACAAAATGAACAAAAGGGAAATAAAGAGAAGTTTCCCATGCCAACAAACCTTTCCACAAACATCTGCTGTTCCTGATCAGYGAGATTCCATGAAGGGTAAGGAAAGATTGATACTCAGGGTGTATATGGTAAAAGATACCAAAGCAACCAGAGACAATATAAAATTGTCAAGTGCTGCATCCAAATGCAGGACAAGGTATCATGCTCCAAAGGGGTTATCTTACTGCCCTGACCCTTTCATGGCCCTCTAACATTGAAAATGTGAAATGTAATGTGAAACAAAAAGACAACAGGACCATCCCTAAAGTTTAAAAAATAAAATAAAATAATAAAAATAATAGTAATCCCAAACAAACAGAAAACCCCCCATTAAACTCCAGTCTATGATTTAAGAGTGACAGATTTAAAGAATTCACTGTTGACAGTCACAGTGACATGTTAAGCATGGGAGAGGAAGCAACAAGCCCTTCAAAAATCAGCTGCAACTTTTAATTACAATGAAACAACACATTAAAAATAGAAATTTAAGACTGAGGACCCTTTAACGTCCTGTGGACAGTAAACAAAGTGCTGATATACTTCACACAGTAAACAGTGTTAGTAAGCCAAATGGGATGAGCCCCAAATCAGAGCGAAATTTCAATGCATGAAGTTTAACTCTAAGATAAGGTGCTGTGATCAAATTACACCACAAATGGGTCCATTCATCTGTAAGCATTTTAACAGAGAGCATTGAATTACAGTTTGAAATAAAACAAATTAATTTGCTTTCTATTTCTTAAATATCTATTCATTATTTCCCAACTGCCAAWGAAAACTTTCCACCTTCACACAAGAATGAATGTGGGGAGAAAACTGAAATACTAATTATAAGGCTAGAAAACCATGTTGAGTTTGAGTGGTGCTATTTACATTCCCATCCCTCTATCTGAATAGAGTGAAGTCAACAAGCTAAGTGAAGACAGAAGAATATGCGACTGCAGTTCAAGTTGTTTTGTGCAAAAGGCCTAGCACCTTACACACATCCAATAAACTGGCCACAGTATTTTCTTTCCTTCCCCTAAAATAAAAAAAAAAAAGAATTCTCACAGTGCTTTCAGTGCCTTCCACTATGTTTTTCTTTATCTAGAAAGCTATCACAATCCAAATGACTAAATATCCCATTGCTCCTCATCCTCCTCCGATTTGGCAGCACTGGAAAAGCACCTTTTAAACAAACCCGCGTGTGGAGGACTTGCTCTTTCTGTAAGCGCTGCAAGAAATAACAATCCAGGGAAAAAAAAAAAAAAAAAAAAAACCCAAACAACAAAACCGCAGACGCCGGGGGGGGAAAGAACCCCACCACTCCTCCTCCTCCTCGGGCTGCTGTTGTCGCCTTTGTTGTCCGGCGGCCGCCCCCCGAGCCTGCAGCCGGCCCGGCCGGGCCCCCCGGCCCCCACCTGTTCTCATTCATCCGCCGGGCGCAGCGCCGGCCCGAGCGGGCAGCGGGAGCCGGGAGGCGCACTGGGGGCTGCCCTAAAGTCRGACGGGGACACCCCGACCTCCAGCGCTCATCCCCATCACCATCTCCCAGTCATGGGATGGGGKGTGTGTGTAGGGAAGATCCAGGTGTTCCCCTCACCCCCCAAAAAAAACCCTGCCCTATGGCGAGGAGGGCGTCCCCCCTCACCCAGCAGCCTGACTTCTTGCAAGGAGGGTGCCCTTACCCGCCCCAGCACCCTGCCCCTTTACAAGGAGGGTGTCCCCACCACTTCAGCACCCTGCCCCTTCGCAGGAAGGGGAGTGACCCCCACCCCAACACTCTGCCCCATTGCAAGAAGGGGTGTCCCCATCCTAGGACCTTGCCTTCTTCTTTTTCTTTTGTACCCAAGGAGGAGAGCACCCATCAAGCCACCCCCTTTGCAAGGAGGCTGCCCTGGTTACTTACAAAGCAGATACCCGCCACCCCAGCCCCTCAGAGGGAAGGAGAGTGCCCTGCCAGCACCCAGTCCCCTTCCAGCAAGGTGGATACGCCCCCAATACTCTGTCCTCCCGCAAGGAGGRCGCCCCCCGCCCCCGCGCTGCCCCATCCCCAGCACCTACCTCGTCTTAGAGGACAGGAAAGCAAGTTTGATTAATCCATAGGTAAACAACTGGATGCTCTCCTTGGCTATGCTGGCCACTCTGAGCCTGTGCTCTAGGATGTGCAGTTCCATCTTTTCCTCTTTCTCATTTGTAGTTCATCTATCCCTGGGGTTTATGTTGTGTTTTTGAATGGGGAGGGGGAGGGGGGGCTGTTATTGTCGGTGCCTTTTTTTTTTTTTTTTTCCTCCCCTCCCCACCCGGTTCCTTCTGTCCCTTCCCARCTCTGGGGGCGGGAGCGGGGGATGAGGAAGCAGAGGGTGCAAAAGTTAGAACGGCGGGGAGGCCGGCGGGGCGCGGAGCGGAGCAGCGGAGCCCGGAGCGCCGAGCAGCTGGTGCTCGCTGGAACAAACAACTTGCCACTCAAGCCCGGGCCGGCGCGCCTGCGCCGCGCCCCGCCGCATGCCGGGCCTTGGAGTCCGCGCCGCCGCGGGGCCGCCCCGCCCCGGCCAAGGGCCCGCTCGGCCCCTCAGCCCCGCGCCCTCAGCGGCGGTGCCCACCAGTCCCTCACAAAAAAAAAAAATAAAACGGGAGTCAACGCTTGTAAGGGCCCCAGACGGTTGGGGTGTTGTTTTGTTTTGCGTGATTTTCTTTGCGCCTATCGGGTAGCTGGAAAATCTTGCACAGCCCAAGAAACAGCAGGAAGGAGAACTTTGGAAGTTTTCAATAACAGCAGGGAAATACTCAAATCTTACCTTGTTCATGCCTTCATGTGGCAGATGAGAAGTGCTCGTCCATTTACAGATGTGTCGCAAACATAATGTGGCAAAACGCCTTCACTTTGCATGTAAATGTTACACAGTTGTCAAGAWCATAGAACGGGCCCTGTGCATGTTGTAACGCTGGAAGGGTGAATGGCTGGAAGGGTGAATGGCCTGATTGTCCCCATTCTTGCCCCACTCCTCAGCACAAAGAGACTGAATGGAGGTAGGAAGTGATGMGCCTCCAAACCATCACCCCAGAAATGGGACTGCTCTGGCACTGGCAATGCCATGACGCCAACCATAGCCACGCTGTTGTGAGCGCTGGCTCCGCTGCATTCTGCCTGCTGGCACCATGCTGACCGACACAGGAATTAAATTCACTCTTGAGGTATTCATAACACAGGACTTAGGCAATAAACCTGATTCAGGTTCTGTACAGGGCTCCCTCTGGCTTCAGATCACATTGCTTCTGCTGTGAACACACCACCAGCACCTAGTCACAATGGCCTTTTTCACCAGTAGATCTCAAATAAGCTTTATAAAGATCATCAATAGAAACMTTTTTGTTCTACAGAGAGGGAAACTGAGTCATGGGATGTGTCCCTGGGCCCAAGATGAGAGCTTAGCTAGCCAAGCCCCACTCCTCTTCCCTACAGAGCACGAAGTGCTTCCACAATTGTAAGTTAAGTTTTTTAGGGTCTCTCTGATTGCAGAAATCTCTTGTCTGGAGACAAGCTTCCAAAACTAGGATTTTCCAAGCCCTTTCTGTTCTGTTAATTCCCTTGAGATGGCTGTAACTTTCCCTGGAYGTGTCTGTTTTTCCTCTGTCTGTGGCTGTACTCTTGAAAGGCTGTCTTAATTTTGTTATCTCCAAAAGGGAAAAACTTGAAATTAGAGGCATTTATATTAATAGTTTATCAAAAGCATTCAGAAGAAATGCAACCAACTATCAAATCTCTACTTAATATTTTAAAAGCCTTTAAAAAACTAGTTTTCCTTCATAGCTTCACAGTTCAGATGACTCTAGGCATTGCATTTTAGGAAGCTGAAGAGGATCTTTAATCTGCTTCCACTGCCAGTTCAAGGTCTTGGACTTCAAAGCTYCGAATTGTCTGTGCCTAGGTACAAAAAATGCCTGCACCTGCATCTACAAATGACAGAGATATCTGTGTTCCTCTGGGACAATGCAGACCACAGAGTCCAGAAGGAAGCAGCCAGGGACAAAATAAACACACACCATCTCAGCTGCTGGGATCTTCCAGAAGAAATCAGAAAAATGTAGCTTGAATAATTTCTAGGAAATGCTGCAAAACTTTCCTCTTTTAAGAGACTTTTCCCATCATAATCAGGACACCATTCACAACGCCAACTCTTCCCCTTCCCACTTAGAGAAAAATATGTTGCCCCAAGCAGAGCTTTCTCAACCCAGAGAGTCCAGACACTCCAGGAAGGCCACAAGGGATTATGCTATTACAGTCTAATTACCACAGAAAATGCTTACATGAAACAATGAGAAATGTTAGAACAAACCCAAAGGTAAAATCAGTGGGGACCTTTTGAACAAGCAACTCATCAGAGACTTTGTTCTGCCTGCAGGGAAGGAGAAAAGGAGGCCCTGAGTTAGTCATCTGGATTTACTAAAAAAAAAGAAGAATCAAGCAAACAAGCAAAAAAAAATCTCCCCAGTCCAAAAAACACGAAAATACTTCGTCATTTTGTAAGTTTACATCTGGTGCTCTCCAAAATTCCCATGTCTTTTCTGGGCCTGTTCAGCTGCTATGGTTTTCYAAGTCTTCTGAAAAAGGCCTGAAGGCCCTTGAGCTAAAAACACTGACCTCATGGCTACTGTGAACCTTCACACAGTTGACTGTAAGAAGCATTAGGAAAATATAAAGCCCTACCAACACTCAGTAGAATTTTCTAYACATGAAAATATGTCTAGCTCAGCATAGGCAAATTTTTCAATAGCAGGCAACCTGGCAATTAGCCAAAATACTATTAAGGGCCCCCTCCTCCAGCTGACATTAGTATTCAAGTCTCTCTCTCCCTTGTTGCCAGGTATATCTGGGAGATTCCATGCAGGGAGCTGCCTAGAATGTGTTGTTAGTACACATAACATACTATAATATTTTTTTATTACTGCAGTTTCAAGTTTTCTGTATTTTTGCAGCTTGGGAGGACTCAGTTGGCCTAGCCAAGCCATAGARCAAGGACCTGTTGTGCAAGATGATGTAACTGCACATTTTTACTAAACTCAAAACGCATTCTCTGCCAACACAGCTTCCAGTGTCAGTTATCACAGCACATGCTGGGCAGGCAGAACACAGGAATGGGGAAATCGGACAAGAACACAGGAAAAGAAGATAGCAGCAAAACAAATCTCACCAGGCCTTTTGAGTCATCTCTTGCCTGGATGGTGAGCAGAGTACTTACGAGCCATCATGAGCAGATGAGATTTCTAAATGCWCTGGGTCAGATACCACCCATAATGYRAAGCAGAATTTGGGGGTTGAAGCCTTGAGGGCAGRGGTGGTGGGRTTTCYSTGGYAGAAAAATAAAGACTGTACTTGGRCYAACAGGGACTTCTCAGATAGCTTAGCTTCTGCTCATGATCAGAAGGATGTTCTACCTGGTGTGCAGTGCAAGAGCTATCTCCTGCTTGCCCTGGAGCACTGTTTGTCKGGAAGTGAGCTCCTCAGAAGGAATGGATTATTTCATGAAAAACTTGAGTTCAAGGAGATGGTCTGCAATTTTGCCTTGAGCATTTCTCTCGGTGGCAACCAAGATACAGGTCACCAACAGTTCTCTGAGAGATMCTGCTCTTCTGAGACTGTGTTTTGTCTGAGAGCAAATTTTCTCATAAAATAYACTGAACTGCACCACCCAAGTGTCTGCAAGAAAATTGTGTCCAAACCACACTGAAACAACAACAATCACTTTTGGGAAATAGAAATTGAAAATATGTAGAAACAGTTTAGGTGAAAGGAATGTAATTACGCACTGTGACAAACTGTTCATGAAGATCAGCACTGCATTCAGAGGAAAAATAAAGGAGAATTTCTAACCACGTGAGTCATGCTTTATGCAGTTACTATAAATGACGGCAGGGTATTTCAGTATTATTTTATTTAGATAGTGGAAGTTTGTTCTTAAATAATTTGTGGTCATTTCTGATACAATAAAAAGCCCCAAATTACCTTATTTAGTTCTCAAAGATAAAGGCATGGTAGCCTTTTCCAGATGGATTTTAACATGCAGTATCTAACTTTTTGGCAATAAAACCTCATTTAAAAATAAATGTAATTTAGATTAAATTATCTTTCATTATTTGTATGACAGTGCACTGCTGCAAATCTGACATTGCAGTTGGCAGAATTATGCTCTTCTTTCAAAAAGATCTGAAGTTCAACAGCATCTTGACCTCTGACTAGGGCTTGTAACAGCTGCTAAGATTTAAAATACCTAGATAATAAAGGCCTAATGTGAATGATGTAATGGCAGTATGCTGGATAAATATACCCAGGGCAAGATGAATCCAGTGTCACAGTTGTTTTTACTGGCATTTGCTTTTCTTCCATAGACAGAGTATATTAAGTTCTTAGCACGTTTGTAGCTCTGGTGCAAAAGCAGTGCCAGTCTGCATTTCTGGGGTCCCTTTCAGACCCGGTAGAGAAGTGACACAGCGATTTGTTCCAGCTCCTAAGCTGTACTTTTGATTGCAGACTGTTTAAAGGTTTAAGAACAGGAGGTACCTTCAGGTCAACTGCTGATTTTGACCAAAGGGGAAGCCACCACAATTCTTAAGGGCCTTAAGCAGTCTGCTCTGAGATGAAAGTTACTAAGTAACTATAATTATCTGGGAACTCCTTGCTTAAGTTAAACAGGCCTTTTTGACCCAGGGACGGTAATGCTTCTTTAGACAAACAGGTAAACAAAGCACAGAAAGGCAGGCAATGATCCAAGGTCACACCATTCGTTATTAGCATTTTGGAAGTACAATTCATAGGCCAGTGCTTGATCATGAGACCACCACAAGGTTGTCTGAGGCAGACGGACAGGATGGGTTCACAAGCTGCTTACACTTCAGTGACAGTTAATCTTTAAAAAAATCCCAGAAAACCAGTTCTTTAAGAACAATCACGTGTAATATATTCAAATGAAAATAAAAATTAAAAGAAAGGCAGGAATAAAAGCTTCACAAATTATACTTTCTGACCTTGCTTGTGAAAAATTCACTTATTTAGTTGAAAAGAGCTATTTGTCAGACTAATTTCCTTCTAGCAACCAGAGACCTTTCAAAACTCGATTGCAGTTAATATGCCAGTGTTTCAAAGCATTTTATTCAACTATCAAATAAACTAATGAAGACTTTAATTTACTGTTGAGGTACAAAGTGGACTGAACAGGTCAGACACTTCATGCTCCCAGGGTAGCAGGGGTGTAGATGAGACTGTGCGATGCATCAGCTCCTTGGTGAGGCTGAGTCTTGCAGGAGAGCTGAGGGAGGCCAAAGGATGCACAGAGGCAGCTCCCCCTGTGCACAAAGCCACAAACCTGAACAGCAGCAGAGTTCCAATTAAACATCCACACACCAGCTTGCAAATGGAGATTGTGCAACTAAMCATCTCGGTCAGGGAGGACAAAATGTCACAACTCCCCCAGCTATGTTCTATGCTTTGGTGATATCTCCCAGCCACTGCCCTAGAAGAACAGAAAACAATGGGACTCCCATTGGCCTGGGGGAAGGAAGCTTTGGGGCTTGTAACCAGTGTCACCCCACCTCTGGATAGAAGGGATGAAATTGCATGYACAGCTGGATGTATAGCTGGACGTGGCAACTCCCAGCTGCAAGACTCACCAACTGCAAAGTACTTTGCCAAAACTCATAYACCATAAAATGGAAGGTTTGCACTGTCCCCCTCTAAGTTAAGCAATATTTACTCAACTTTCACCTGTGAGGAGCCAAACATAAGTATTTGGTCTTGGTATTTTTATTCAATTCCTCCTTCTRTTAGCTAGTGTCTGGCAAAGCTTGTCCCCATCCTTGGAGATTATTTGGCTACAGCCACTCCAATGAACCCGTCAATTCCATTTAACACTTAGATGCATGATGAAGTTGAACCTATGACTTTGCCGGAAACATTCAAAGTCTGGAAGGTAAAATGATGAGTAACAGAAAGAGGAAAAGTAGTGCATGTGTTGCTGAATGGAAATATCACATGAGATAGAAGCTGAAAGTTTCCTGACTAAGATGCTGATCCCACTGGTTTGTTGATCAGGTGAGCTATTTACACCTGTTTGCTGCAATAAGCATTATTGAAACAGACCCAGTCCAGCTCATTAGCTCTACACAACGCCAGATTAAATGACTAAAGTCATGTCCACTTTATGAAGGCTGACAATCATTGTTGATACAAAACTGAGAAAGCAAGGCTCAGAATGTGGGAAGGACATCTTCACAGCTGCCAGGAGGTGTTAAAGATGACCTCATCTTCTCATTTAGTTCTGATATTGAAATAAGCAATTGAAGAAAATACTCCCTCCCCACCTCCCCACCCCAGACTGCTGGCCTCCTGAAGATCAACACATCTGCAAATACATTCTGCAAACCTCAGGGAAGAAAGCCAGATTGCAGCCTGCCTTATCTCTTTTGACTGGCTAAATGTATTTCAGGCCTCAAGCATCACATGACTGTGCATAACATGTGAATACAATAACTTACATGGCTTTTATAACGGATCAGCRGGGATCAGCAGTGTTGAACAAACACCCTTATTTGCAAAAGCACCTTCCCAGCCCATGAAGCAGGTGACCTTGTCTCCCAAGGGTTACAGTGCAGGGTTAATGATCTGTGAATTAAAGGTCTGAAATTTATCCACAGCTCCCCCCTTAACTGCACCATTTTTCACTGAATCAAACAAACACTGTCACTACTCTATAGAAACACAGTACTGTAAGAGAGGCCAGGATGCAGGGAGCAGTGGACAGTGCATTTTCTGCAAGAAAGCATCTGTTAGTGGGGACAAGATTTCATGAAAAAGCATTGATCAGTATCTTGTTCAATGTCCTTTGTTGTACGTCCCACTGAGGAACATAGTGCATATCTCACAGTCTACCGTGTGACCAGGTAGGGCTYCACAGCAGCCTGGGGACTCCTGAAGTCCAGTCCAATCTGCAAACCATTAGCATTTTCCAGAAACAGCTTTATACACTTTGGAAAGTTCTGATTGTACAGGACAGAATCCTGTAGGCTCTCCTGGATAATGGGATTCACAAGATTTAGTTCCACATGAAATGCCTTATGGAAAAATCCCCTTGCCTCTTGCATTCTCAATAAACTACATACCATATCTCARCAGTGAGAAGACATTATTTGCCCATATATTTATAGAGTAACCCTACATGCACAGAAAGCAGTACACTTCTGACCACATTACATTTCTTTTACAACTGGTCTAGCTAAAYTGAGCTCACAGGGTTTTGTCATTGCTACTTGAGGATCCCCTGAATCTGTCAGTCAATATAACCTATGGACAAATCCTGTGGACTTTTGACTTTGTGGGCTTGGAACACCATATTCTCTCCTCGCTAGGGAGATTTTGGCTCTGGCAGTGCATTTACTGCTGTTGAGGCTGGCTTTAGAAGTTGCAGTCTGCCCTAAGAGACTAATTCTTGCACATTTGCTGTGGTAGTGTAAGCTTTTTTCTGTCTACAGGACTGACAGGGAGCTCCTGTGGCTGAAGTTCAACAAAGARGAGGAAACTGAATATTTTAAACCCACTCTAAGACCTGCCCTCTTTAGGAGAAGCTGAGGTAGGCAGGCAGGAATCCCAGTAAGGCAAGGTGGCTTTGCTTGGACAAAGTAGGGCCTGTTGGTCATTTCTCTGTAAAAGATAGCAAGCCTGAGCCAGCATGTCCAGGTCTCTCTTGGCAGAAGTTCTAACAGGGAAMCAGCCTAGTCTCTCTAACCACTTCYATTTCCTCCAGCACATTATCAGCATCCATTCCCTCCTGTTTGAATTCTTCAGAGTCTTTTTTACGCAGGTACTTTGATAAAAATGAGCCCTCTCGCAGCGATTTAGARGATAAAGCCCACTTGTTCTCAGTCTCTAACATGGGGTCTTCCTTTAAGTACCTCAACTCTTTTGATTGCAGACAGCACATTCCAGCAAATACTTGAAAATACTCTCTTTCTCTTGCCTTGCATACCAGCATAAAGTTTTTAACCCATTGTTATCCCTTGAAAACAGGATACAGCAGCATCCTCAATTATTCTCATGCACTTCCAGAAGTTTAATAGTAGACACAGACCAAGACCAAAGTAAAGAGTATACTAAAGAGACATAAAAACAACTAAACAATTAGGAAATGTGCACATATTTGCCTACACAAGACCTTCTTTAACACTTGGGAGTCACGTATGATAGCTTCAGGCTCCAATTTGCAATTGGAAGAATAATGGAAGTGTCATATCTATCAATAGGATATATCTGCAGAGAACTAGAAAAGTGTTTTCACATCTTCAGATTCTGTGTTCCACCATGGTCACCTATGAATACATTATACTTGGATAATATACCATATTTGTAGGTTCATAGGTGCTGCAAGGGAGGAGTTGCTGAAACAAATTCAGCAATGAACAGCTGTAGACCTGGACCATCTTGCCTTGAATCCTGCTTCAGACACTAGCAAATGCTGATGGCAGAATGTAGGAATAGAACATTTTTGTAGCCTCTACTGCTGCACCCAGTCTAGAGTCTAACAGGTAGAAAAACTCACATTCTTCTAAACMTCTCAGTCTTTATTTTAGGAACAAAATTTTAGCAGTAATAATCTGAGTGCCCTGAGGAACTAAAGCTGAATTGAAGAACAAAGTCTGTTAGACAGCAGGGGAAAAACCACAGAGATATCTTAAAATGGAACATTACAAACAGTGAAAACAAACAGTCTAAAGAAATGGGACAGCATGACACACAGGGGAGAAAGTAGAAGGAGCAGAGTCAACTACATTTAATTGTGTAGAAAGTTTGTTTTATCTGAAACAGTTCACTCCTAGGCGTAATCATGGCTTTCCCCTGCTACTGGCCACAATAAAGAACAACATCAACAACATGAAGAATCCCAGATTTAGGAATCAAAGGAGAAATTCAGGCACACCATGCTATTCTATGGACACACATATCCCCTTCCCAACTGCTTTCTCTCCTCCTGCTATAACCATCCATGTCTTTGTCCTGATAGCTGAYGGGTTTGAATATGAATATAMATATATATAATATACATATAAAGCTGGCTGTTTGCAAGGTCCCATTGCTGCCTATATCAGCCAGCATGTAACACRCTTCTTTACACTCAGAGTCACTTCTTCAAATTTCAGTTTTGATTACTTCAGGGCTGTTTCACACTATGCTGTTACTTATTTCAATGAACCCTGCCTACTCTATCATTTGGTTCAAACTAGGAGATCTTTGGAGCTGTTATGCTATACACAGATACGGGATGATACAGCAAAGTAACCTAAATGGAATGAGGCCAAACAACATGTAATCATGTCTAACAAGGAGGGAGGGGAGAAAGTGCAGAGGGGGATGGGTGGGGAGAGGTGAGATGCAATGAATACTGTGTGAAGAAAACCAATGCTTCTTACTATACATGAAGCCTGGCAARCAAACAGGAGGACAGCTCTGGCTGAGACGGGAAAGCAGGGTCCGGCAGTCAGGTGGATGGATAGTGAAAGCCATTTACTGAATTGGCAATTGATTTTTTTTTCTAGTGGCCTGTTTTCACAAGAGGGCAAACATAGTCCTAGAGAAAGAAATCTGCAATAAAATGTTCTTAATTTTTTTTTTCATTACTGTTCATGACTTGCAGAAAGCAGAAAAGGAAAAAAATCCTAGAATTACACCAAGAAGAGAGTCTCCAGACCTGCTTCCTAATCTGCCAATCACCTGAAGACAAAGCTTTCTCAGTTCTGTGCATTAACTACGGTCTTCCTTACCTCTCTTCCCATAAAAAAACATTATAATTTCTTATCCTTTAAGTGGAGTGAGCAGGCAGAGATTTTAATGATGTGCTTTTTTGGGCAGAGCTTGAAATGGGATAAACTTCTGAGGCAGAAATAACAAAATTGGTTCCCATGTTTGCAGAACAAATAGATGAATTGAAGGTAAAGCAATATAATCACAAGAATATTTCACTGCCTAGGCTAAATAACAGAAAGGTGTCTGCACTGGACTAATTTGTCCCAAGGGGAGATGATAATGGAGTAAATACTACACAGTATTTGTTTAACTTAGGAATGTGCAAAAAAAGACCAGGACATAATGAAGCCTAAGGAAGAGCAGAAGTCCAAGAGRTTTTTACCCCTTCCTCATTACCAACCATAGTCATGGAAGCACTTCTAYCTTGTTCTCCAGATTTTTGGACATGAACCTCTAGCTAAGCATACCAGAACTCTCCTTACTGAGAAGCTATCACAGCCACAACTAGATACTTAGGGAATTTCTTTGGCAAAAGTCTTCTCTGTTGAAAAGTGCTGATTTGTTGAAAACCCAGCTTTATGTGGAAAACTGTCAGCCTCAAYGAAATACTAGCTGGAAGAGGTATCACTGCTCACAGAGCAATTGCTTGGCAAGACCAGGCAGATCCAGCATTCCTTCTGGGATCCTGCACTAGCCACCCACTGCACRGACAGACAGACAGACAGACAAGGGCAGCCTCTTTAGCGCAGAAGGCCAAAATTAGAAGAAGTGTTTGAGCCTGGCCCTTCCCCTTGGGCTACTACCATATGAGAARGCAGTTGGTTCCTGTCTCAGTCTCTCCAAAAGGTAGGATTAGGTGCTTTGTTATTCTTTTTCAAGAAGCGAACWAACAAAAAAGACATAATCATTAAACTTTTCATAAAACAGCACTCTGTTTCCACTCTCTAGTTTTAACACAAATTATACCATTGCACTTATGCTAAGGATTTGATGATTATTTTGGCCAAAGAAAATGAAACAAAGGCAAAACCTTGTATGTCTTGTAATAATGCTACATTTAGAAAGATTAAGAAAGATTAGGCATAAGACATAAAATTAAAGAAACCCTCCCTTGCTCCCTACCTGCCCTTCCTCCCCCCCAGGCTGAGACTGAGTCTCCTTCCATGCAGGCTTCATTGTCAGCATTGTTTCACCAAATCAGTGGAACAAGGTACAAGCTGGGCACCCTGACTAGGGAAACAGTGTGTTCTGATGATGTTTAAGAGCCCTAAAAGTGTGTCCAAAAATGCCTGGTACTCATTTTAAATGATGTAGTTACAGTAAGATTAGTTTCCAATAATATTAGTGCAGTGTTTTTTTCTTTAGCTCAGATGGAAGAAAGAAAGGCTCTTTCTGGTTCTTGAATCTCTTTCAGTCTTATCCCAAGCAACTSTATTGTTTAAATCCTTTCCCGAAGATTTCACACCCTGTATATATGAAGGAAGTTTAAAACACAGGTCAGCTCCTTGGCAAATGCTTAGTGAGCTCAGCCTGGGTGTGTGCTTGTCCATGCTCATGGCTGTATGGGAGCTGTTGCTGTTGGAGCCCAGGACAGTGTGCTGCACTGTGGTGCCTCTGCTCAAGGCAGGAGAAGCATGTTTTGCTGTAATTATCCAAGTCTGAAAAGAACTGTGCCTCCCCCTGATTCTGTATTTCTGAGGCAGCATCCTCATCTAGCTTCAAGTCCCTATCAAACGTAGACAAAAAACAAATTAAAGAATTGCCTTTTGAATACATTTATAAAACATGCCATTTAAATTTTTTTTCGTTGATTTGTTTGGAAGACACAAGCCATGGAAACAGGATATAGACAAAGTCTTACAGACACTACTTGCTAGAATTTATGCTGAGCATAAATTAATTGAGGTTCCAAGAAACAAGGAAGACCTGTCCATGAACTAACTGTGAAGCCACAGCCACCTTGACCCAAGTCTGCAGTTAGAATTAAGGCTGAACCACAACCATTTCAAACACTGTGGCATTATCTCACCCTAAGTAGTTTTGCTGGTCCAAAATAAGGTTTATGTGGATCAGTATTTTGTGACTGCATTTTTTTGTACCTCATTTTCTGTACACAATGACTGTTGTGGCAACAAGTGATAATGCCTTGTACTTCAGAGTTTATTGATGGATAAGCCAATCCAGAGGCAATTGCCCAGGGAAAAAGCGCAATGGCCCATGCATTAGCCATATAGAGAGGGTTGAGAAAAGTTAGCATGCTGCTGTGCCACCAATCTTCTCAACAATTTGAAAAAGAAAGGTTGGCAGAGATGGTCCCCAGCTGTGTTTCCTGTCAGGTTTTTGAGCTATAAAACTCAAGGGTTAGAAAAGGCAAAAAAAAATTCAAGAGACACTTGGTGAGAGGAAGRGGCTCTTTACCAAAGCATGGGTCAATAGAAATCTGCTRTGACCAAAAGAGTAAGTAATACAGAGATTGCCCCCATGTCACAGTGCCTRTTAGCATAGTGACTTCCAGCATCCACATGACCACATCTGACTGACAAGGTGACCATGATTYAATCAGCAATGTGTACACACCACATTTAGTACTATCATAGATGCAAAAATGTACGTCTAGAAAGGGAATAGCAAATYTATGACCCCAATTAGCATAAAGAGATTATTTTCCTGAAATGCAAGTGCTGAATGTCAGTTTGATGATAATCAGTGATTTTCAATTTTTTTTTTATTGCTTCACAAGTTTTTTTCATGCAAATGCTAAGTGTTTCAATTGCCTAGATAATCCGGCCTAAATAAGTGGAGGCTTTGTAGGAAGTTATGGCTTGGTTATAGCTTTTGACTAATGATAGAAAAGATCCATAATATAATCCTGTAAGGCTTGACTCAGTCACACTTCCRAATCAGATTTTGGCACACTTGTCATCTCTGTATTTAGACTCTTTGACACAGATTTACAGACTTTTAGATTTGTTTCTTCCCAGCTTTCAGTCTAAACATTTCCTTGGAAACAAAAAAAAATTCCATGACAAATAAAAATACATGCATCAACTAGCTGGTCACAGAAAACTTCATCTGATAGGCAAGAAGAATATTCCTATTACACTGTTGTTGCTGAATCCAGAAGCAAAGATTCTTTATGAGAAAGGTATATTGCTATCAGTGCAGGCTTGCCGGAAACTCTGTGAACATAAATGGCTTAATACTGAGGAGAAATAACAGTTCAGGCTACTATTGGAAAGCTAGAGTATTGTGGGTTTTTTTCTTTTTATCACTCAAAAGAGAAAAAAGGAACTTCTAGTCAAGCATCTTTGCTCTAAGGTGTAAGAAATTATTACAAGGAGGTTTTTGTTTGTTTTTGGTTTGTTATTGTTCCTTGTTCTTTGGTTGGTTGGTTGGTGGTTTCTTCTTTTTTTGTTCCTCCTTTATAGGGAGAGAAAATGGCATTAATTAAGTGTTGAAAAAACAGAATGCG
The DNA here is from genome assembly GCF_030028575.1 of Malurus melanocephalus. Lineage (NCBI taxonomy): Eukaryota > Metazoa > Chordata > Aves > Passeriformes > Maluridae > Malurus > Malurus melanocephalus. The sequence continues at coordinate 84,985 of NW_026623952.1, forward strand.
GGCTGCCTCCCATAGTCTGAGTATTACATCTGCGTTTATCTGCTCCAACAGCAAGAGAAACAAATGCAGGCAGCCAGGATAACATCACTGTTGCTTCCATGGTATGGTCACTTTTRTGCAAGTCCCTCTTTGAAAGCAGGTATATATGAAATAGTACAACTCCACCAGACTTCGCAGGACAGCACTTGTTTACAGCTCTGATTATCAAGTGTGTTCTCTAACTAGTATGATGTGTGGAAACAATGATAAGAGATTTAAAGACAAAAAGCAACATATTTCTGTGGTTACTTCAGGCTTTCTTGTACTGTGCTTTTCCAGTTTACAGATGACTTGCGTTAACTCAGTTTGCCCTTATGGTATCACAACTAATTGAGKTGCTGTTTCCTGCACTGCTGACCTACCACCATGCACGAAATTGGATGAGAAACACAGGTTTACTGCAGAGTAGTAGCAAGCAATCCTTAGTACTGACCCTACAGTCTTTACCAGCTTGGAATTTCCATGGAGTTTTGATTGAGGTGTGTAGAATTCACATTTAAAGTTCATACATGAATAGAATCACAGTAGCGTAAACATGAGTAGGGACCCTCATAGTCCTGAGAAGGGTAAAATGTAACATCATGTGCTAATGCAAGGATATCRGGAATTAAAGTACTTCTACAAAGAGTAAAAATTTATTGTTTTGTTCTGTTAATTTATTTTCAAGTAATTATTTTCCCATCCCTTTAATTTTCAGAATAGAATGAGAAACACTCTTCCAAGCCTATGTGAATGTGATATTTCAAAAATATTTTTCCAATGTAAATTAGAAAGAAAAAATCAACTTCATTCTTTCATTGCGACTATTCATTTTGTCTTTTTTTTTAGTTAAGCTCTCATTTATATGTTTCAAATAGTATAATTTATGAAAGAATATTCAAAGCACATGTTTCAATGTCAAAACTGTTCTTCTAAAAATTATTGTAAAAGAWAAAATGTGATAGGATAGGCTCAGAACAAGCTCTCTCTTGAAAAATAGATTGGATTTGAATGAATTATTATTTTACAACACAGATATTTCAATAAGAAATTTGTGATTAATTCAATAACCTCTCAAGAAGAACATAATTTTACTATCTGTAAGCCTGGAATTTACTATGCAAGTGTGCTTAAGAGKGCTAGAGACAGGAGACAGGTATGTGCTCAAAGCCACCTGGGTACTTCTCCTTCATGACTCACTCTGGAAACCTCAAAGGAAGCACAGAGAAAGTGTTCCTCTCCAAATGACAACAGAACAATGCAATCCCCATGCCCTTGACAAATCAGGCCAGARCAAAATAGGCTGCTTCATTTTCACTTGTCACTTCAATATCCTTTTGCATGCTCTTCAACAAGGAAGACAAGAAGAGAGCATTAAGTGGTTTTCCCCATTCCACATTATCTTGTTCTGCATCTGTATTGATGATACATGATGAGTTAATTTCTTTCCTTAGAGCATGGCTGTACATGAAGTTATGTTCTCTTCCCCAACAATGTGAGCAGGAAGCACATTCTGAATCTTGAGATTCTACTCATCAGTAGAGTATGCTGCTATTATAGCACTAAGCTGCCACAAAAGTAATAACTTCAATGACATTTTCATGATGAGAAGTTTCCACTAACACTGATTTAACCTTACATTATACTGTCTATTTTCCAAGCTTATGCCAATGACGTGGAAAATTGTAAAATTGTGAAATTTTGTGTAAGAGAATACTCCAGATGCAATTGGAATGTTCAAGCGCCAGCACTGCAGTTTAATTTCTTCCCTCGCTATCCTGGCATATTTCAAATCCATGACCAGCACCCAAATATCAGACTGATCATTCCCTCCTGCACTTACATGTTCCTCTCCAGGAGGATAAAAGTCTCTCTACATGGCTTAAGCCCTCTCTCTCAGTACAGGCTTGTGGACTTTTGTCATTTCTCATACACAGGAAATGATATTGAAAAGGTTTCACAGAATACAAATGCCATTATTAAAAGAGCAGAGAAGAGGAAAAACATATTGGTAACAACTGTGAATGTGAAACTCACAAACTTTGCCAGGGGCACATTAATATGGGTTCCAAAGGGTCAGTTTTGCAGTTCATTCTTGAACAGAAAATTGCACAGTCAGACAAAAATAAGATGAATATATTTAAAAGGTTCACCTCTATATTTGAGTCAAAAAGTATCATCCAGGTTACCTTTCAGACTTCGTGTTTCTAGCTTCTATTCATCTCTGAAGAGATAACTTTCTCTCTTCCATATCTAGCAYACCTTATAAACAAGGTTCCACTCAGCTCTACAGCTCCAGACAAGTGCTACATATTATATTCTGCTCTTTGTTAAAAAGACAAGCGAAGAACAGCATGCATGAGTGCATGAAATAAACAGATCAGACACATAAGGCCACAGACAACAGCAGGAATACAGTTGCTTCCATGACCTGCTTATGTTTTCTATGCTTAGAAAGCACATTAGGAATACATTATTAAGAGAATGCTATGTGCCCACTCCTATTGAATGCATAAATTTAGCATATCTTAGGGACAGGCCTTGAAGACTATAATTTCTATAGAGGAACAATGGGAAATCAGTTATTTAATTTCTTCAACCACACTAAAACAAATTTCTGTTTCTCAAATTGGAGCAGGTTAGATTCTCCCTTCTTTTTTGATGGTCAAAAAAAAAAAAACAGCCACAAAAATGAAACAAAAACCAACTTGTGATGATTTGTGCAATGAACTAACAAAATACTGCTAAGGTTAAAAGTAGGTGTTTTCCTGCATAACAATGCAGAGTTTTTTTCTACTAATGCCTATGCAAATGAYTGTTGAGGGTCAAACATATCCTTCCATGAAGTGGTTTTGTTTCGGAAAGGTATGAGTAGAGATGTGGATGTGTCAACAGAGATTCTGTGTAAGGTATACACTCAGCCTTGTTCTAATAGCAGCAGTGGAGGGCTTCAGTGAGACTAAGAACCACAGGTTTGGTGTCTTTTTTGGCATTGCAACACGTCTTGTCCAAGACAGATATCAGCACTTGCTTGCAGAGKGTCACAGTGGGTTTTCTCCCAGACCAGCAGGATCTGCTGAATATTCACAAGTAGCCAACAGAAAGATAAGGCAGAATTGGAGCCCAATAAATCCAAAACATTTACCAATCACTCATTCCCTTGCTTCCAATCTTGCATCTCCTCCTGTTTGCCTGGAGCCTCAGGCTCACTTTGTCACTACTTGAAAGGCAATAAAATAGGGAGTGAATTCTACTGCTGAAAAGACTGTGTGAGTAGAAACATCATGCTCAAAGAAACACAGCTAAGTGGAAAACTAAAGACCCTTCCTTTCCCTTGCTGGAGAAAGCATGTATCCCACACATGCTCCTGGCAACAAAAAACCAACAGTGACCACAGCTAGTGCTCCCAGTGAAATTCTCTGCTCCAGACTCACCAGTCAGGTCACATCCCTATCTCTGCAGCCAGTTTCACCTGACTGCAAGGGTCAGTATTATCTTTGTAAGTTATGGAGATAACTATTGAGATTTTATAATCTACAAATGTAAAATCGACAAATCCTCATGAGAGCAATGTTTAGAAGGAAATACAGAGTTATGTATTATGTTTATGAYGCTGGCTAAATCTACTGGGTACTCTCAAGGCCAGGTTTTGATCCTGGAACCAGTATTTAGCTCCCAGAGCACAAACTACAAACTTGCAGCCAGGTCACACCGCTGCAAGCTCACACAGCCAGCAGTAAAAAAGGAAACCCAGCAGCAATACTGCCAGTACTTTGCAGATGCGTGAGAAGGTCACTATTTCATAGATATGCTCTACATATAGACATGTGTATATGCACCTGCAAGGAGTGTGTTCCCTCCTCTGGTGGGAAACATGTTGTTTTATACAGAGAGCCCTCTGTTTTCTGATGGCAAGCCTTGAGCAAGTACTGTCACAGAAACTGTGGGAAAAACAAAAACTCTCTAACAACATTATTAATGTTACAGAGTCAAGGCATTACTTTATTTTCTGAGCAGGATGTTGTTCTGGCCAGGATGTGCCACAGAAATAATTCCATCTACACATGGCCTGGGTGTGCAGAAAAAAAATCATTCTACGATACATTGATTTTACAAGATTTTCCCCCAAACTTTATACAGTCAAAACCCATAGGACTTTATTGTTTAAATGTTCACTGATTCAATGTTGCATAATTCTTAGTATCTGGGTTACTACTGGATCTGGATCTCCTTGCCTCTGAGGCTGATCAGGTCCTTCTTATCTCTCTTTCCCAGACCAAGTGCCTCCGACCATGCCAGGGTGGAAATTTGGGGCTGATTTTCWGTTAATGATCCTTGATGGCCGTTGATGGCCGCTGATGGCCATTGATGGTCACTGATAGTCGTTGATGTCCCTTCTCTCCTGTCCCTCTCAGGCTTTGTTGAGCTGTGAAGCTCCTYARGCCTCACYTGGTGGAACAATGCCTGGAAAGAAACTTCAGYGCCCTTCCCTGGGGCAAAGGTGAACAAGATCTTTGACTAAAGTTATATTAAAATTTTTYAAACTGGTGTCTTTTCCAACAGTACCMCTAGAACAACCCCCCTGGACATGCATGAAATTGTTTGAATTGTGCATATTCTACTTTTTCAAGCTTTAACACACACGTTTTACTTTCAGGAAAAAAACAAAGGGGGCCAAGACATTGGGAACTTATTTGGATCCTTGTTTTTGTTGTCAGCACACTGTTAATGTCGATATCTGATGCTGCAAAGACTTGTTTCTGTCACTTTCTACAAGAAAAAAAAATAGKTAAGTTGGCATGAGCTTCCCTATTACGTGTCATTGACAATTTCATAGTACTGGAATCAGGTGGACTTTCACTGTTTCATCTCTCTTCAGTTGCTTGCTTTGTAATCAATCTATTTTTAAAATCAGAATAATCTCTCCTGGATATTTGGCTGTGTCTGAGTGCAGTACATGAATTAACCTTCAAATGTGCAAATGTAACAGCCTGCAATAATTACAGTCATCTTTCATTACAGACCCTTTTAAACAAACCGGGTTTTTTTGCACATAGGATAAGCTTCCTCAAAATTTGCAAAAACAATGCCACAGTCATCAAAGGAAGGAGGCACCAGAGGCAGAAATCAAGAAGCAAGGTGAGCCCTATCTCTCAGCCAAAGGCCAGAGACAATGTGACTATCCCCACTGTCCTCTCTTGACCTTTGCTGGGTTATCACCTCTGTGCTGGCTCTGGAGCAGTTGCACATCACCTCTTAGCACCTGAGCTTGAGCTGGCATTACAAACTGCGTRGTTTCCAGCTATGGCTCAGGACTTCCACAAGAGTGATTCTCCAGCCATTCCAACAGATTAGCAGAATCATCTAGCCAAGAAGTGATGCATACAACTAAGAGAGGTGATGTCCAACACTGCGGCAGTAACAGTCATCTGCTTCCCTCTACCAGAGTGTTTAAGCACGTGCTTCATTATTCTTAAAGCCTCCCTGATATTAGAGGGACTTAGCACGTGCTTGAAGGCTCTGCCAAACGCATGAACTGAGGCATGTTCCTAAAGTGCTCAGATGAACTGCTGACTCCAGAGACTGAAAAGCTGTTTTAGTAGGTGGCCATGAAAGAAAATATCTTCCAGAAGGCTTAAAATAAACCCCTCAAAAATAGGATTCTTGGGGTCACTGTAAATGCACCATAAACATGGGATTTACTGGGATCATATTTCATTAGAAGTCRGTGTGTATGTGCAGGGAAGGAAATATGGCAAAATGGTTTGTAGAATTTAAAGAATATTTYCTGGTATCTAATACAAAATATTTTTAGATTTCATGCTTCATTACAGTTTTGAATTTCAGTTTTAAAATGTGATTACAGTGTTCTCACTGCTGTGCAAAGAGGATTCATAGAAGGTCTTAATTGGTACTCGTGCATACTTTTTGGTATGATTCTTTCCCCACCATGCAATAGAAATGCATATTAAAATYTCAAAATAGGTGATGAAGTCTCCTTCATGGCAGTTAAATGCTTTAGAGACAGTTTCATCAACATATTCTCCAATAAACTGATTAAGATATTTTTAAAGAGGCAGAAACTCTGTTTCCYCTCCGGAATCTGGGAAAGGAGTTCTGTTCTCATACCTAAATATACAAAAATGATATAACACTGCTATCTCAGCTTCTAGACACAAATAGCATAGCCATATTCTCTGGTGGGCCTGCCTCCAATTTGTTTTTATTTAGTTTAGAACAGAAAGCTGGAATATGTTCTAGTTTGCACAAGCTGTAGTAGATTCTCAGATAGATGTTCTCTTTGGGACAAGTGTAAAGAAGTTTATTCAGGGACTATCCAGAATTGTCAGCCAGACACATCACTGCCTCTGAACCCATATCAGAGCTCAGGCATAACTCCAGAGGCCCGAGATTATTTCTGCCATCTGCAATGCCAGTCAGACACTGGCAGCTGAGAAGTGCCTACACTGCTGCTCTGCCACTGGAGGTTTGGAGGCAATACAGAGGAAGTGCTAAGAATATTTTGTATCCTTGTATTTGTGCTMTGCAGAGTAACAGGCTGATTGGTGGTTTGTTTCAGGCACCTGGAMAACAATTACCCTTGAGCTAGTATACAGAGTCTCACACCTCTGCAAGCAGATCACCCCGGTATTGGTAGACTGACAGTGACGGCTGGCACTAAAAATAACATAACTATTTTTTTTCTAGGCTTACAAATAACAATATCAGCAGGCATTTCTGAAACAGTTCATGGGCCTCAGTGATACTARAATATTATGTTACACTGACCTTGGGCTTGTTGCCTCGCCCATGTTTAACTGGATATCTCTTAACAGACTGAATTAAGAGGGAAAACAAACAATTTCTCCTGTAACATGCCAAACAGCAAGAGGACAGATTGCTTCTTGACTTTCCCTTGCTCTTTGTTTCTTAAAAAACAGGAGCATGGCATGTATGTCTGTCCAATTGCCTTGCACCTTGTTTAACCAGGGGCAGCCTTGATGAACTTTCTGGTGGTCAGGAACTGCCAAAAGCAAAGGAGACCCTGGGGTCCCATAGCCCAAATCTGCTATTCCTGACCATACACAGCAAAACTTTATTAGGAAAATGCCCATTTGCCCTCTACTTGGCCGAGTAAGCTCTTAGTAAAAAAAAAAATAAAATTTAGCAAGCTAAATACTCAGGCGACATCATCTGTTAGTAAATAATAGAAAAATATATTGTTTCAGTCCCTAAACTGAAGTCTAAAGATAGTAAATAAAGCTCAAGATTTTACTTTTAGTATTTTGTGCAAGGACCTGCGCTGAAAAGCTGTGAGAGTAACTTTGTATTCCCAAGGCTCTCCCTCTCCAACCGGGTATTAYAAGAAAATAGCACCCCATTTTCAGTGTAAGACTCAGCTGACCCTTCAAATGCTCAAGGCTGAAAACTCTGGCAGCTTCCATCTTATCTGCTAGTGCTTCCCTCTCCTTATCAGGTGCTTACAGACAGCAACAGGATGATAGGGAAGCTGCTACTTGTGCTGCATCAGAAAGCAAAAAGCAGCATGGATGTAAACAAGCACAACTCAGCCAAGCCAACCTCCAGATTCTCATCTGCTTGTATGAGGCCAATAAATCAAGAACCAGGGAATCCATTTACCTAAACATTCACATTAAAATAGTTCTCCTGCCAGAGCACACACCTACAGAAGACTTGATTAGCTCCCACTCCAAAAAGAGCAAGACAGCTTTTCAATACCTTTTCAGCTAATGAGGACAGGTTACAAAAATCCTATAAACAATATTCAACCTTGAGATGGTACTTACCTTTCTCGGTATGTTGAACATACTTGCCAAAAAAGAGCTTACACATCACTTAGAAAGGGAAAATGCTTCCCAAAATGGTCATCATTGAAAAAATGCAATCTGCACATGCAACTTCAACCACAATTCAAAGTCTAGATCAAGATCTACCCGTATGCATGATAATGGCAGGAAAACAAAATCTTACTTAGCCATGTRCCTTGAGTACACAAACATTTACTGCAGATGCAAATATTTTTTGTTAACTTGCAAAACCAAAACAAAMCAAAAAGTAGGCATATTTCTCCATAGAACAAAGTTTGCATTGGAAGCTTATCCCAATCCTTACACATTTGCCAATCAAACAAGTTTTTTGGTTTTTTTAAAATGTCTTTGCTAAGCACTAAAGCCTGTCTTAAGCCTTGGAATTGAGGACAGATCTTACAAACCAGCATGGGCAGAGAGGAGCCCAACAAAGCATACAGTCCTGAGTTTAACTGCCACATGTTCAGGGTGGGTTTCACACAGTCTCAAGCTGCAAGGCTGGTTGGAAGAGATAGATGGAGAAGGCAGGTATCCTTTGCTTCTAAATCAATTATGCAAGAGTGTGTAAATTGCTGCCACACTACCATGATAGACAGGAAGAAATTCTGAACTGGCATCCTAGAGTCCTGACAACCATCCTGACAATGAGATTCTGACGATGAAAAGATTATGTGTATTATCCATTATTTTGCTGTTGACACACAAAATAATCATGATTCATTAAACATCTATTCAGATTTTATCCATTTCCTGTTTGTCATGCAAATCAGCCTGAAAAGAAAACCTTTGAACTTTCTCTAGGAATGTGCTGTTTGGGTGAAAGAACACATTTCATAGGGATTAAATGGAATAATCTCTGCATTCAAATCAATGAAACTCTAGACAAAGCAAGGTAGAGTTCAAGGGATCTGAATTTTTTTCAAACCTAGTCCATAATCCTTCTTAATTGAGTGAAAAAAAATTGAATGTTGTTCTACATCCAATCTGATTTTCTATCAAGATTGTCATGACAATCTCTGATACCATTTTTATGAGGAATTCATGCATAATCTCATGGGTGAGGGGAAATTGTTTTCTGGTATTGTTGTTTGATTCAAGATGTTTGCTAAATTGGGGTGCTGGGTATTTGTTAGAATTTCTCCCTTGGGTCTAACACCTGGTTCCCACTACTGTGGTTCTATGTCAGTGAGATCCTTTGCTAAATTCAGATGAAAATTCCCATGGCACATTCACTTGCCAAGCTTGTCAATTCATCTGTACAGACTTCAAGCAATATATAGAGCAGAAGATAAAAACTATTGCCCCTCTGCCCAGGCACTGGTGGTTCTGTGAGTCTATACAGCTTAGAACTGGGTTTTGTCTGGCATTAACAAAAACAGAAGAAGTTGTGTAATGATTAGTATTTAGCAAGATCAATCTCAGAATTTTACAAAAACACTGTTGTGGGTTCAGGAAAGAATCATTAAGATTAATTATGAGACCTCCATTATAATAAAATTATTTTAGACTAAAAAATTAGTTTTCAGATCTAAGACTCAGATCTTTAAAATTCTTGGTGTTTACATGCAAACCTCTTCCTACAAAAGTAATTAAGAAATTAAATCTTCCCAGAGGATTATAAAGCAACAGTTAAAAATAATCAGTCACACAGGGCATCTCATTAAGAATTAAATTGACATAGATTTCAATTGGTGTAATTTCTAACTAACATAGCAGTTGATCTACTGGGGCAGACACCAAAATCTACTTTCCTTTGGCTATCCTTTACAAATTTTGAAAAAAATGTTAAACAAAAAACCAAAAACCTAGACAAGAAGTTACCCAAGTCATAAAACATACTGGCAAGTCTTAACAATAAGGGAAACCCACAAGTTTGCATAGATTGTGGTAAATCTAAATTATCTGAGTCAGACAATATTCTGAGTAGAGGTTTTGGATCTGTCTATCATGCCTCTTCTGAAAACTGACTGAGCTGGTACCCTGGCACCTACAGCAGCCTGGGAAACATAACTGTTCATCCACAGCATCTTTCTAGAGTCCATAACTCTTGATTAGTTTTTCTCAGTACWTTTTTCTTGGTCAGTTGTGTGTTTTCTGCCCTCAGCATTAAGGCWGCTTGCTTCAAGCTTTATTAAGTTAGACCTTAATTCAGAGCAGGACTTATCCCACTGCCTGTTGAGGAACAATTTCTGCAAGTAATTTGTTTTGTAAAGTTTTTGTTTGCTTCTTCCTGAAACTTGGAGATGTCTCTGACTGAGGATGATGCACTGATATTTRTCATGCATTCCAGAGCTAAGCCTGGCAAGCAACAGAGGTCAAACTCTTCTACTTAAATTGCCAGTATCACTCATGAGTGTCTTCCTAGCATTGATCATATTTTTTTATTTTTCTCTTTCCTATAACCTTCCATATGAGAAGGTTATGCCAATACCAGTAAATGCCAAAGAGCAGCTAAATTCCACCCTCAAACTTCAAACCCACTTCTGATCCACAGCCAGGAGCAGCGTTCAGGAAGTGATTGTAATGCACTATTATTTTTATTAGTATGGGACTCATCCAAAACATTTTCAGTATCTTTTAGATGCAAATTATCATAACATAGCAATGGTCTAAGCATTGCCTGTAGCAGATTTATGTTTACTTTCTCTGGGGGGGACTTTGGTAAGCAAGCTAATAAGCACATTCATCAGATACAAACACAGCATTATCTTGAAAATATGCAATAAAGCACATGACACTTTTTAAACCAAAGTTTCTACTTTCTCAATACCTTAAAGAGAGGGCAGTGATGTGACTTGCTACTCAATAAGCACTGCTTCTTCCCTCTGTGCTTGGTTCACAGATGATGTGAATGCACGTCAGCTTCCAGCTAGCGAATTTGTTCTTTCATTTCAAACAATCAAGTTTCTTGCTCTTAATTTTATTGATCTTTTAGTGATAAAGATCATGACCGAGGCATCACAGATGARCAGTTCAGTAGGAAAGAATGTGTGTGCAAGTAAGGGCCAGAGGAAACAAAAGGTTACTAACCCAGAATTTGTAGGATACATGCTAAATGTTGGATATACCATTTACAAGGTTCTGTAACACATCCTTCACAACAGCCAAGTAGTGGATGAAATACAGAACCAGAGGCCATTCAAAAGACTATCCATTATAAGATTAATCATATTAGCAGCATTTCCTATTCTAGCATTAGTGATAATGGTCACTGTTTTGACTCTGGGTTTGGTGTGTCAGCTGATTTACATTAGCAGGGGTGTATTTCCCATTAATAGGAATCCTGAACTCCTGCTAGTGAGCTAAGACACAATGCAGCAGGAACAAACGATTATAAAAAATTGCTTGAGCAGAAATCCCAATTCTTCTACAGTATAAGTAGTACAGTAAGAAGTTTGGCGCACAGACAGAGCTCTATTCATTGACTAATCCTGCAGTTTTTGGGCCTAAAACACTGTCCAGAAKGGGGTTGCAAGTTGTCAGAGGTCTGACTCAAAGTACCTTGGGCTGTGCATCAAAATATTTAAATAAGTGACTTGGAGAAAGTATTTGACTCTCATTTATAGCTGACRAAGATTTCCCTGGAATCTCCAATGTTTACAGCTAGCAGCATCAGTCTGCAGCTGGGATCTAGTTAGCARAGTCAGCTAATGTTTCTTACTAGGAGGACAACTTAACTCTAYCTTTTGCTCTCTTGCCAAATTCATTGCATACGTTATGTCCATAAAACCTCCTAACTATTCACCTTAAAATCATACCACTTGCCTTAAAACACACACCATTGCTTCAATCCACACATACTCATTTGCAATGCTTGAGCTGAGCCTACATACCTCTATGTGAGGATTAAGTACATTTCTAAAATGTTCATTTATAATGCATCAGACTGACATATCAGCTGTTACTGGGGCAAAATATCACTACAAGTTATCAGGACTGCCTATTTACCAGCATTTTGACAGCAGCACTACAGCCACATGTTTGGCCAGGTAAACCATTTTAGTAGCTTTAACTGAAGGAAGTGAACTGGTGAGTGAAGTCTGCAGTCAGAGAGTGAATAGGGAAGAAGGTGTGGAGCTCTGTCTTCTGTCCCTTGACCACATATAAAACAAGTGCAGTGCAAAGTGAGAGGATGTTACAGCTACCAAAGGAAACAGTTAATACCTTCCCAAAGTCGTGGTCAAAAAACCTCAGCACTTTCTCCCATTCTTTTATTTTGTTTATGTATTTGCGTATATATGCACACATATGCACACACTCCCTTAAAAATGTATTTTTTCATGTAACTTAACCATTTGCAATTACCCTGAGTATCTTGGAGGAGAGAAAACATCACATGTAAATGCCACTCCATGCTTTAATAAGCAGTCAGTCAGGGAAAATGCAGAGTATGAAATTAAATTTTGAAAAGAGGTTATGCATTTATGTCCACACACTGTGCTTCTTGGTAATCTAGGCAATATCACATTATACTTGTTRACTAGAATTATTTTGAGAAGTTGGTACAGGACAAGAAAATGCTRTATACCTGTGCACAGGAAGGTAATACAATACAGCCATGCTGTTGGGTATCACCAGAARACAAAAAAATCCTTTACTTTTGTCTGTATTCAGTTCCCCAGTGCAAGGGAAAACACAATAAAGGGATCTGACACTGTTGACCTGGTAAAGAAAGGTCTCCCCAGTGATTTCTTTATGTGTATGTTAATGTCCAAAGTACAAAGGAACAGACTAATTTTAAGTACGAATCACCCATATGCTGCATGGAGCCCAAACATGGGACAATAACTACGTTTCAATTCAGTGATTTTTGGATATCCTTGAAAGCAGAATAACAAATTCAAAGCTGACTCAGAGAGTTATTTTGTTTGCTGCCAACCTACTCCTCTACTCTTTTTGTTTTTATACCTAGCTGGTTTTGATCCAGAAGTAATGTTTTTTAAAATCATGTGACATTTAAAATAAAGAATACAGAACTTAAATAACCGTGTTTTCATTCTTTTTCCATATTTCAGAATTTTAAAATTCAGACATGCYGATAGGACATTTTTCCTTCCACTTCTTTGCAAAAAAACTTCCATATTGAGCTATGACAGAAAAAAATAAACTGAAAAATATGAGGCAATACATTTTGATGTATATTCAAAGCTATTGCTGTGTTAACCTTCACATTGCAGAGTATCCTGTACRCAGCACTGTGGAAAACCTACACTGGAAAGTATTTGTGCTTTTAGAATGAGCATTTCATTTTTTAAATACACTCCTTCAGTTTACACAGGAAATACTCATCTGAAGTAAACATTCCAACCTTTGAAAACCATCTCTGAGTTTTAATATTGTTATCAGCTCATGGAAAAGGATTTCCATGGAATAAGAACTCCATAACATCATAAAAACAGTCCCCCCAGACCTGCACACCCCTACACACATTTGTTAGTAGAAGCATTTATATTAATTAACATGTTATCCACATGTTGCTTGCTGACATTGCTACAGCCCAAACAACTTAGCTCCTTCAGGGAGATTCAGATGTAATTTTCCTATTAAAACATACAGAATGCATGCACATACAACTTGAATTTCCTGCACTCCCCAATACATGAAGYTTTGTCCACAGCTGAGAGAAGTACACCAGGCTGACACCAGTTTAGATGACCACAGACAGCTGCTGGAGGGCAGCCAAAGCACAGAAGTGGGATTAAGAGTCATGAGCCCCCATTTTACAAACCTCCACTTACAGGTCCTCTGTACAGACACACAGTCAGTGTCAAGGAACTTGGACAAAGTGCAATATAGTTATTATGAAATAATATTTTACATGTTATAAATTTTACTATTTTTTTAAGTACATGTATACATATGTATAAAATACATATTTGGCTTCTCTCTTTTCCAATTAAAAAAAAAATAGTGGTGTTAGAAACATGTTTTTTATTTCGTTTGGGGGCTACTTGCTTGAAAAGTATGAGACTTAGCCAGACAGTGAAGACAACTTCTAACAGAAACAAATCTTTTAAATTTTGCTCATAGAATTTTTATTTTGTGCTAGTGTATGCATCAGAAGACATATTCATTTGGGAAGCAGTAAGTACAATTTGCCTATAATTAAAGACTCCTTACAATGATTAATATACATGTGTATAGAACATATAGAACAGATCACAGGAAGGAATGGAGAAAAAAATACCTGACCTATTGGCAGAACAAACAACTCACTTTCTCCAATTTCTTTGATGACATTCTGTTCCTCTGGAACAGTGCATTGCAATKAAATACAATTAAATACAAGTTATTGTTGTCAAGCAGTAGAGGTCATCTACCCTTATATCCTGGACTGTGGATGGTGGGTTTTAATTTACCAGAAGATGACAATATCTCTGAGAGGAACATCCTCATTTATCGAGAGGCATGCTCTTGGGCATCTCTGTTATCAGCCATCTTCCCTTGCCAAATGCAGCTGAAATGTAGAGGGGCAAAAAAGCATCTCTCTACCTCTCAGAGAACAGCTTGACCTCTCCCACGTGCAAGTTCTAATCAGTCCAAATGAACAGACTTCTTCTGTTTGTAAGAACAAAGCTGAACAACTTACAAAATAATCACCTCCTGTACATAGTCTGCAGAGAGGTTACACATCCTTGCTTCAATAGGCTTACCAGTGAAATGATTACACTGAAGTCTGTCAGCTAGCAGCATGGACAGAAACACAAGCAGAATTATGACTCCCAGTTTTATCCTCTCACTTCCACACTTGGAGTAAGATTTCACGCAATCATCACTGCTTGGAGTAACAAAGGCAGGCACAGCAGGCAAAGGAAAGTGAAACATGGGAAGTGAAAACACTCACTTCAGTGAGTGTTTAACAAGGAAATGTTTAAGTGGAATACACCAAACTCRAGGTAGGAAAAGGGATGTAAGGCTGTAAAGGGAACACTAAGGTGACTAAATATTTTTAAGGGTATCTCACGTGTTCAGAAGATAAGACTTAAGAAATAGGCAGGCAAGTTATTCTATAAAACATATTGTTCACCTGGATATAATATCCCATTTTCATGAATACAGTTCTCCTTAAGTAAGAGAGCTCTGAGCCTCAGAGCCAAATGCACAGTCTGTCATCTTTCTTCTGCAGTCATTGCCAAACTCACGTAAAGCTCCTTCTTTCAGGTGTTCTTCAAAGGCCTTGGACTACTTTACCAGACATAAACCCTGAAATAAAGGGTATGAAGGTCTTCAATTCAACTATCAATTTCTTATTTTTAAAGGTGACATCAAATTTGCCAACTCTCCCATGTGCTTTAGCTTTCAGGTTGAAAAAAATCCTGAGCTACACCCCAAAACCACAGTAAAGCCCAGGAATTATTGTTGTATTTCCTTTCCCTTCTCTTTCTGGAAAACAGTAATTGAATGTCRTATAACACTGCACACATGGAGGTATTTAACCTTGGGGTGTTACRGGTATCTTTGATGATTAGCTGTAACTCGCATTCTTCATTACAAGCCTATCTCTCCTCCTGCTTCTTGTTGGAGTAGCCTGTGGAGCAATTGGGGGATGCATTTGCAGCTCCAAGTTCCTCTCCTATTAATATCTGTCCACCAAATACTGCTTCTGCACAAGCAGCAGACAGACATGCTCCTGAGAACACAAATGCTGGCAGCAACACCAACACTAAGCAAGGCTGCTTTTTGGAAAGTCTGGTAACTTTGAGGAGAAGCACTGCTATTTAACTCATTACATGAGAACAGGGTCAAAGCCAGACATTTGCRGCATTCCTCCTCAAAAAGTTGATGCAAACTCAAAGTATCACAAATACATGGCACCACTGACACCCCTTATCCAAGGAAAGATGAAAGATAACCCATCTGACTGCCAGATCCACAGCTCTGGTACTGGTGTTCATTCAGAAGGCTGCACTCTGAAGGGTGAGCCATTTGGTCGGCCACTCTTAGCCCACAGCTGATGCTTCTAAGGGCATTCACCACAGAACATTTGCCAGGTTCATCTCTGTGCTTTTTGTGACTCTGAGATAGAAGGCKTTTCCATTCATCGGGATTGTCAGCTTATTTGGGCACAGCAGAGGCCAGGAGACTTATCTTTGCTCTGTGGATGSAAACAAAGATCTGTGCTGCAGTGCACCCAGCCAATTTCCCTTTCTAGTCATCTGTGCAGAAAATAACCCACCTTCTGCACTGCCTTGAGCAGATGAGCCCCTACCAAATGCCTTAGTTGAAAGCAACCTGYCACTTTCCTTACTGAAGGTACTTGAAAACATATTATTCCCAAGCAAAAAATGCATTACACAGAGCATGTGCTTTCTCTAAAGCAGAACAGTCTTTTTGTCCATTAAAATGACAGAAAGTATCCAACAACCAGAATCTGRTTGTCAGTTTGACCCACAAGAAGTACCACAGTTCACTGCTACCTACAAAATTTAAATGAACAGATCAAAGCAGCATCCGTGACAGCTAGATCCCTCATTTGAGACCAAACATTCATTTGTTTGAACAGTTTGAGTGGGACCAACCAAATTCTATATAAACAAGTTTTTATTATGTATTTGTCCATATTATTTCAGAAGGATACAATAAATAATACAAATACAGAGATAATAATAAACATATTTAACTGCCATTTTGCAGAAAACCACACAATTTTTATTAGCAAGTAAATATTGGGATGGGCTTCACTTTTGATTAAGATGAAACAAGATGTTAGAAATAAAGTTTTTAAGCTATTTCCCCCATTAACTCTGATGCTCTAATATAGTTCTCAGATTTGTGAAACTATTAATCACTAGCAAGAGACAAGCAGTTTTAGAGCAGAGCAGGAGCCCTTTTAGCCTCCTCTGTCTATGAAGAGATACAGCTGTGGCCTATCACAACAGGTATCTGCAGGAAATAGTCCTATTTCTTAAAAAGATATTAATCTCAAAGCTAGAACTATCCATCCTTCCTGGAACCCCAAGTATGGCTACTCTTGTAAAATGCACCATAGCTTATGTCAGAGCAGATAGTTTGTTAAAAAAAATTTCAAGTGAAGTGCATGTGCAGGGATGAGACTGGGTTGGGGAGAAGCAAAGGCAGAACTTGAAATGGTGGCAGCTGAAATAAGCTCAGCACRATATGCATAGAGAGAGTTTCTTATTATGATATGATTATGACCAGAGTTATGACCCTGCAAACAAATAATATTGGTTAGATGTCTACCTGAGTTAAAATGAGTAGTACTACCCCATATTACGTACATTTATTGGGAAAGCCCACAGCAATAATTTAACTAAGAATCATTTAGATTTCTTCTGCGTTTGTTTAGACCAGATTCTCCACTGCATTACACTACTCACAGTGAGCTCCAGTGAGGTCAGAGTTATTAAAACAACTGAATTCCGAATAGTGTAAAGAAAATTTAGATCTGCTGTCTGCATAATTTTGAACAGCCATCTGACCACTTATCTATAGCTTGCACCCTTACAATTTAGTGAACTGAGAAGAAAGATCTTTGATACAGTAGGTACTTATCAGTTGATAAATCATGTCATTATGTTTTCCTMCCTACACAGCTTCAGAAAGATGGTTAAAGGGAGAAAATCAGCAAAGGGAACAAAGCACCACTGAAAAAAAGTGAATAGGTAAAAGAAAAAACTCTGAAGCTTCCAGTGTGTGTTCATTACTCTCAAAGTAGCTAACTATGTATATTAAACTAATTAATGAGTTTAATGAGCCTGGTATTTGAAGAATGAGTCTGTTCAACATAAGGAAATTACAGTGGAGAAATTAGTTACAAAATACTTGTAAATTGATGACATTTTACAAAAACAAACAAACAAGAAACAGAAAGCAAACATTGCAGACTGATTCAAATATTCTCCAAAAGAAATAAAAAGGTGATTTATCAAATTTGAGATCCCTATGAAATTCTAAAGAAAGCTGCAATTAGAGAATTAATGATGCAACACCTCTATTAGCAGCTGTCATGTTCAGGGTACTAATCAAGCAAATCAAACTTTTTGTTAGAAAGGTATACATGAAAATATCCATTTTCAGGCAGAAAAGGTGTAGGAAAGTTGATCATTGTCATCATCTAAATACAAACTCAGAATTATATGATASCAAATTTTATTCTCATTCCTTTTGATCATGCTTCCTAGATCAATGCCATTAAACCTTTTTGCATTCAGGACACACACAGAAGAGCAGTGAGCCTGCAAGCTCCTTGACTGTACAGCTACTGCACAAAGAACCCTGTGRGTACTGAAGGGAAGTAAATAGGAATTCTCTCAAAATACAATATGAGAACATGTAAGCAAGTAGAATACATTTATCAAATATTTTTGCTAAATTCAACAGCCACAACATTTTCTGCACCTAGCTTMAGGCATTCTCACTGTCCTAGAAGACGTCCATTGTATTTTCACCTGACTTCCTGGCCTGTCATTGGTGGGATGGAAGCTGTGAATTCATAGATGAAGAGCAAAAAGTAGCAAAAGCTTATTGATAATAAATACGCTAAATTGACACAGAAAGCCATAGAAAGCCATAGTATGGTAAACAATAGATATGCAACTTTAGTTGTAGCTTCTTCAACATGTGCTAGATACATTTCCTTCTTTGCCTTGGAGAAGCATCCATAAAAAGAAGAAACTATTTATTATAAAAAAGTTAGAATTAATTATGACACCAATTAAATATATAATTAGTTACAAATTTAGTACCATTTATACCTATCTGAGCCTTCTAAAGYTGGAAAAAAGAATTTTACACATGCTTTCAAGAGCTATCAACCTGTGCCTTTTTTTTGAAGTACAGTTTATGCTGCTGCTCTCTATCATATGCACAAGAAAGCCCCAAATTGGGTAGCATCACTCCTAAATACAAGAACAGATACTAGAAAACCTTAAAAAAAAACCCTATCTACAAAACAGATAACGTTCCAGACTCTGGTTCTGCTCTTGCTGCAACACTGACAATGCAATCCTGRCATTCTGCACTGGAAAAGAGCATTTTGGGTGGCCAAAAGCCTATCACTATYATTCTTCTTTATAGACACATTCACATATATACTCACATACTTATTTTTATTTTTTTAATGTGCAACTGTTCTTTCCACGAAACCAAATATTTTAAAGAAAAAAACCCCACTAATAATAAAGCAAGGTACCTGGACCACATTATTCCAATAGTAGTGTGTTCTGGAAACACTGATGTTACAGGTCTAGGCATAGACCAAGTRCTTAAAATCAGCCTCCTAAATCCAAATGTATCASTAAAATTAAATTAAATCTATGGGTSTATATAGAAGACCARGTTCTGTCCAAATTTAGTCACTTATAAAAGAATTATGTTTATCGACATGTGGCACATCTGAAAGAGTTACAGCCGCAAACCTGATGGGGAGCAAATCAGAACAGAATTAGACCTCTGGACTGCATGGCTATATGGCAGCCAGATGTGCTCTCTATCAACAAACATAATCCCTTTCAAGTCACTGTCTCCATCACCAGCAGAAGGAGCATTATTAGCCAACGTCGTGCATGCAGCTTCACTAAAGCACTCCCTTGGTTTCAGGGATAAACACATGCAGGATCCTGCAAGGCACAACTCCCACACACTGACAGCGTTAGGCAGACTGGTCAGACCACCCAAGATGAAGGTCAAACAGTGTAACTTGTAAAATGTCCAGACTGCAAACCCTCCCCTCATACACTGGCAAGCAGTTCCTCTTACTTCCACTTCACTGAGTCAGCCAGTGGATGGCTGCTTGCCAGAGGATGTACAGCTTCACCTCAGAACAGCACAAGATACTTCTATCTTAAGAAACACAAAGTGATTGCCATAGCACACTTGACAGCGAACTGAGGCAAAACAGACAGAATCCTTAAATAGGAAAGCCACAAACATCTCAGGAGATTTGTCTCTGATGGATATCTACCTTCAGACTCCAGAAGATATTTGCAGAACCTGGATCATGCTCCATGTTTTCCCATTAAAAGAACAATGATTCTTCTCTGGAAGATGATGACAGAGCAGGTGACCTAGCAAGCTCTTCCCAAATCTGTATATGGCTTGATATATGCTACTTTCAATTTTCCATGGCTATATAATGCATGGAAAAGTTTTACTACCCAGTATGGGTGTAGAGTAGAGCAATGAAGTCCTAAGGTCAAATTCCCACACTGGTAAGCCAGATAATCAACATTTCACTTATGTTATTGGTGCCACCAGCGCTATTCACAGAGAAGCCCTAGYCTGCCTAAGGATGACAAAATGGCAACTTGTACAAAGCTTCACTTTGAAAACAAAATAATGTAATGCAAACTCTTTTTATAAAGGAGTGCAACTTTAAAGCTTCTTGACTTCCTCTCTAGGTTGGTGGCAGCAAGGACCTAAAATGCTTTGCTAATTGATAAAGAAAAAAAGAAAGCATCAAATCAGTGAAGYGAATTAATATTCCCTGAAAATTACATTGAGGAGGGCCTTTGAAATATTTTAAAGGTGTATTGTGCTAAAGTGATTGACTAACAAACATTTTGTACTGAGACAGCAAAAAAAATTTACAATATTTGGTTGTCTGGCTTTAGGGACAGGAATTTCAGTCTAACAAGTAACACAAAGATAGCTGCTCTTATACACATGAAGATGAGGTAGGGACATTCAGAGACATATAATGTCTTATCATGAAAGGCCACCTTAGTAGGTCATACTACATCCACAGGAGAAAGGTGAACTATTCCTAAATAGGTGAATTATGCTGCTAATTTTATTTGGAAGAGACAAATARTTTTCTCAACTGATGTAGAAGAACAAGTTTTACCATTAATGTGTATGCATTCTGTATTTCCTTATGCATTACATTTTTCTAGGTTTAATTCTAAATTAAAAAGCCTTTACCATTTTGTTTAATGGAAGAATTATTCTCATGTGTGTTGAACAGTATGTTGCACTAATAAATACAATGAAACTTCTTGTTAAAGCATGCCTGAAAATGGGGTGAAACACTCCACTCCCAGATCAAGCACAGGCATGGACCTTCCCTAAGAGCCTTATGAAAGTGTTGCACATTTTAACTGGTTTAGAGACAGTTAATCAGGGAGACAACACTGGGCATTGGCCTCCTCCTGATTCAGGGTCTTCTTCCAACTTGAAAAATACATTTTCACTGATAAYAGGATATCACCAGGATAGCTAAGGATTTATGTTTGGTTTAGGACAAATTAGCAAGTTGCCAAACAATGCAAGCAACACTGAWTTATTTTGCTTCCCCACTTAATTTTATTTTTAATATCATGTTATAGTTGTTGTTTTATATTATATTATAGTAATTTTAATATGAAATCCCAAGACCATCTTTTAAATTCTGGGGTTTGAATACATGTGTTGCATATRCAGACAGTAAAAATTAACCTTGCTTTATATCTTTATTGGGCAATCAAACTCTAGAACATTTTATACTATACAAATGAAAGTATCACTCTGCCATACACAGAGGAAATGCAGAGGGATTATTAGTCAGGAAAATCTTTAGCAACCTAATACATTCCTTCTTGCAGCTGTTTTCAGAATGGACGTGATCATTACTCAGACTTGACAGAATCTCTAAACGGGTGGAAAGTCATTCACAGTTCACCATTTTCTGCCTAGAGACTGTGGGAGTCATGGTAGGCATGGAAAAAACGGGCACATAGGAGAGGTTATGTGGGAGTAGAATTCTCAACTGAAGAAAGAGGTAATTTGCTCAGCACCTTCYTCTCTATTATGTAAGTCATCCTAAATTAACTGAAATACTGCACAAACAATTTTTGATGGTGTCTACAAGTATAAACTGACATTTATTTTGAGTTTAATTTTGTGTTTAGCCCAGAAAAGTAAGTTTATTGCCTGGTGATATGACAATAGCTAAGGGGCAATGAAAAAAATCTTTTCCAGGRCTGTGGAAACAGCAATAAGGATTACAGAAATAGATAGGCATGTTTTCCCTGTAGGACTATATCACAKATTGGCACATGAAGATGAAAAAAAYACACATAAARAAWTCACTCTGGAGATCTGGARAAACTTWGTGTGCCATGCTGTTTTTCTCTCCCTAGTACTTTACCATGGGAAAACACCAGAAAAATAACCCTATTATTCAGGAGTACCTCTGTGCACAACTGATACACTAGTGGCCACCATGAAAGGAACAAATCACCTTCAATTTTTAGCCTCAGAATTTCAATCTGGTTGGTGCTGAGTGGTTTCTCTCCTGGCTCTAGACCTGAGATGAGCTCTTTCTGTATGATTTATGAACTGCACCAGCAGTGGTGGTTTCCTATGGGGAAAAAACGGGTTGCACTAGAAGCAGCAACAACAAAGTTGGTGTCATCTACCTATAACACTGGATTTAAAAACAAAACAAAACAACCAACCAAAMCCAAAACAATCTGAGAGTTTTATACATAACTGGATTTCAAGTAACAAAACTAGACAGTAAAACCAGTAATAGTATGAGTCCCAGTTAATTTCCTCCTTATTTGATCTAAGCAGTATCAACCAACTGAGCTTTTCATTTTAGAAAATGCCTGAACTATCTAATTGAATAATATTACTAAAACAAAAGTGAATGTCCTTTGGACTAGACGAATTTGGCSTGAAATGATCACAAATCAGCCTTTGTCCATGTGTCCTTTCATTCAGCACCAGAGCATTTGTGCCACAAGCAGCAAGCTCAGCATCCTCCATCAGCAGCTCCTGCTGCYCAGGGAACTTGTTTGCCTCAGGCTCCTTACAAGAGTGAGACTTTAATCCCTGATTGTTTGCAAACTCTGAACTAACAATAGCAGCCCAATATCTTTTCCTTCCCTGACAGACATTATTGGTGTGATTGAGGCAGCATTATTTAATCGTTTATAAACAAAAAGCCACCCACAGCACTTAAAAAAAGAAAAAAATCAATACGTTTATCTAGATAGCTAGCATCATCTTGAACTAAGAATGATTTTTGAGCTTGGGATTCACTTTCATTGTTGGTACTAACAGCAGACTCACTTGCTGAAGCAGAGAAGTTCTGCCATTCCAGCTGCTGTACCCCYCACTATACACAGACTACACAACCCATCTCTTTTACGAGCTTTCTGACTGTGCCAAGCACTGCATTTCAGGATTTGGTAATTTACATTACAGGCAGAAGAGGCGGGTCTGTGAGCTGAAGACCAGCTCAGCTCGGGGATGAGGTGAAGGGCCCAGCCTGGGGTGCCAAGCTGCAATTCTGGGATTGTGGCCGAGCCTGAGCAGGGCTGGCAGTGCCCATGAGCCCCACCGAGGTGCTTCCTGTGACCGAGAACCTGTGCTTGTGGCGATTCTCACTGAATTACCAAATGGATGTTGGTGCTGGGAGTTCCTGTCACTCCTATGGTGAGGGCTGTGCTCAGGCCTCTGACTAAAATGGCTCACGAGGGAGACCAGCCTCCAGGGTTTTGTGTGCATGGGGGCTGAGTGCTTTTGTCTCCATCATATTTTACGTGTTTGTGTTTCTAAAGTCAACAAGCCTTTTGGACAGGCCAGTGTACTTACAGCTGTGTCAGCAGTGCCAGTGCCTTGGGCCAGCGGGCTGCCTTGGTGTTGGAAGAGGCACACTGAGTGTGATGGCTCAGGGCTCATTGTCTGTCAGGGATGTTCAGCTGCCCCTTTGGAGGGTTTGGTTCTGTGATGCGCGAAGAAGGCCTAGAAATTAAATGCCATGGACCAGTGTCTATAGAGCAGGTATTTGTTTATTGCAGCGCTGGTGTA
>NW_026623952.1:109277-172189 GCF_030028575.1 Malurus melanocephalus
AGAAAGTTTTCAATTAATAGGCCTCATAAGCACCTTGTCACTTTGATATAGACCATATATATCATTGGAGTCCCTCTGTGATGCCTCTATTTTGACTTCTTKCTCTGTTTTAAGATACTTCCTTGCAAGCTGTTCTGCCAGTCTAAATAAGACAGGTTTCAACCTGAGGTRAATGAGAGTGGTTGTTTAAAATATGCATGGAAAAAAAAGATCACCTTTAGCAGGAGAGTGGGACTTAAAAAAAAGAAGTTTGGAAAATAAATCCCAAACACATCTACTTCTTTGCMATACACCTGAGTTTTAGCACTGTTGAATTTTGCAACCTGTTGCAACCCCCATGTGTGGAAAATTATGCTATGAAAAGCCAGGGTCCCCAAAGGAGACAGAAAAGTCCTGGGATTTCATTTGAATAAAGGAAGAGAGCCCTAGGCCATATTCCCGTGAGGTTTCTGTCGAGGTTTTGGAGGATGTAGGCTACTTCTATTCTAAACTCCTGGCCGAATATCGCCCCCTCCGTTCCTCACTGGTTGAGGTACTAAGAGGATAGAGCCTTTCCCAACCACCTGCTACATTTGCCCCCTTGGACACGTATCATCATTTTCCCCCAAAGTACTCAAGTTCAGGCTGTCTGGGTTGTGTGTATCCATCATCAGTTCTCACTGTCTGGGTTCTGCAATAGACTTGTGCTGACCCATTTTTCTTATTACTCTAAAGTTGAGAAGTTCAAACTGTCTGGGTGGAACTGTTTGGGTTCTGTAACAAACTTGCACAGCTTGATGTTCATTCGGAGTTAACATCCATTTCGAAGCCGCTAGCGAAGACCCCCACACCCATTCTTCCAGATTGAGTCTCTTGTGAAGACATCAGCACACATTTTTCCTATCATTTATGAGGCCCACCTCACCTCTGTTTCTGAGCCTGACAAATTTCCAGTGCTCTATTAGGCTTTCCTGGTTAGAGTTAATTTATTTCTTTTAAAGTGTTTCCCCTGATCAAGCATTTTTCTGCATTAATGAAGCAGTACATTCTTGTATCTATAATTGGAATAGCATCTGCTATACAGCAAGACAAAGGAAAACAAGGGAGAAACATAAAAGAAGAAGCATACCTTTTCTGACAACAAAATCAGCAGATGCATGGAATAAAGTATTTTGTAAGATCATCCCTGTTGCAGGAGTGCTGGACATGGGCTTCATTAGTCTTAGGTCACCATAATATTTATTTTGTGACCTTTGTGCTGTAATTCAATAGTGAAGCAGTCTCACTTTGTTGCATTTTTTTCCTCTTAGGACAGAACAATGTGATATTTAGAAGTATTTTTCAGTTTCTGTATTTTTTTTTAATCCTGCTCAAGATCTCTGTTGGCAGTTCCTGTAAAATGTTCCTAGMAGTGTTGTGTTACTGATCCTGCTAATTGCTGTGTGGAACTTGTGTTGGTTTGCCGCGAGCACAGATATCCATTCCTGTTTCTGGCTTCCTACCAACCCGTGGTGAAAGCTTGCTGAATCAGAATGTTTGGCTGTCCAGGTTTAACTCCTTGGAGTTTTAAAGATRGATTTAATGTTGGCACTGTGAGTGAAATATTCAGCATTAATCCTTCAAAGAGATATTAAAAAAGACCCAAACAAACATAAAACAAACATCTTGTTCTAGATCTTTACAACCTGAGAGTGCTGAAGTCATCCGGGAGGGACACTGTGTCAGAGGGAGATGGCAGTACAGGACAATTAGATAAGAGTTCAGTTGCTAGATGAAAGGACTAGCCTTCATGAGAGTAGAACAAATTGATTTACCATGAAGGGGAAATTATCAAAATGAGTAAAATGCAAGTATGAAACCATTTTGCCTTCTTCTTTATTGCTTCTCTTTCTTTTACCCAGAATCAAAAAGATAACACTGTAGACTTTGATTTTTTTTTAATTCAAGATTTATACATAGTTTTAAGCAGTTCTTTAGAAGTTWCCTGACCCACAAGTTACCATTAGGMTTTCATSTATAAKTCATTARTSGCAGGAAGACTARCTRTCTGGTGGATCTAGCCATATCTTGGTTTGTGTTTGTTGGTAAAGTACATACACAGAATTCCTAAGAAGATGGTAATTTGAGAGGAAGGGAGGTGTGCTCGCAGGTCAGCTCTTGATGTTAATCAATATAGTTTTTCAAAGTTCAGGTTCAGGCAGACGGAACACCATGGTCAGGATGAAGTGACATTAATGCCTTGTATTTCAAAAGTGCTGACCCTGTTAACCTATAGGTGTAGAGTTATATGTAGCTACATCACTTGTTGGGGAAAACTGTTCAGAGTTAACAGTAKGCTGTCTGGGCACTAAGCCCTTTTACCCAAAGTTAGAACGGGTTTTGCATAATGCAATAGGTTTTACAATGCTAAGGCCAGGCGAAGCCCTTAAGACTATGACGCATTTGAAAGAATTTGTCTTCAAGTTTCTATACTGAATGAAGTGTTTGAAATTTTAAGTACTGTTTCTGCTTCAGGATAAGAATAAAGGTTATACTTAAGTGCAAACATTCCCTGAGAGCAGTATAACAGGCCTGCTATTTTTCAAGTAGTATTTTTTTTGCTATTTGTTTCCCTTAAGAGACTAGTTAGAACAGCATATAAGCACCTTCCTAGCTCTGCTCACAGCTGTGGAATTGTGGCAGAGCTGTGTTGCATTATTTTGAAAGCTAGGGCACTGTACCACTGTAGATTTTGCTCTGCAKGCCTAAATGTTTAGGGTGAGAGCTGTAGTCTCACTGTTTTAAAAGTTTTGCTCAGGATGCATATTCCTGTCTGCAGTAATCCTGCTGGGCTTGTCCACGCGAACAGATACACCCAGGGAGCTTGGGCAGATGGGCTCTACCCAGTGGTAGAGTCCTGTAAGTTGGGCTCTTCATAGCTGAGGAAACTTGACCTGTGTCCCATTTCCCCTGAAAGGCTCAGCTAGAACTTTCTATACTGAAACCACATGTATTTGAGCAAGATTGGGAATGAACTGCTTGCACTGTGGGAAGCAGCAGCTAAGGCAACGGACAGGGGAAGGACATAGTCATGATTGGTACTGAGGGCTATTAAGTTTTCTTGATTTTTGTGATATTAGTAAGGGACAAAGAGGTCAAACCAGATTTTTACCTTTATATTTAAAAGCAGACGAAGCTAYGAGGAAGGTAGAAATTGAAGTAACACACTACAAAAGATAGGGCCTGCCAGGAGGATTCATTTGTTGTGCAAATTAATGTGTAGCATAATGAAGGTTAGATAATTYGTGAGCCCCAGTGTACCAAATGGAAAGTCCACACTGATTTTTGACTGGTTTTGGATCATGTTTCTACAGATGAAAATTGAGACTGCTTCTAATGAAGTCGTGCATTTTAAAAAGTGATAMGCATATATAAAAGCTCTTCAGCGGGATTTTTCCATGAAGCAGTAGGAATACAGATAAAGATTTTAAAACAAAGCCATGTAAAGATAAGGTCATGTAATATGTAAGATTTGTATATGACATCTCAAATATTTTTATAATTTCTAAAGCAGTGATTGTATGCTTGCTGAAACAGGAGTAATGTTAAAAAAATCTGTGTTCTTACAATATCTAGTACAAAGGCCTATTGGTTCTTCAACAAGCTCTTATGTRTGCTTAATAAAGAATTAGCAAATTTACTTGAAGAAACAACATCCTTCAAGGTTTAGACCTTGAAGGTATGCAAGATTTATATCATTGCTAAATTCTGCCCAACAGCTGGGAGCAACTGAAGTACTTCTACTAACTTGCAGATTATATTCAATCTTTTCTTTCTGTCCCAGTGTTGACAAGATAATTCTGCTTGAGAAGCTTTAGCTTAATGATGTCTTAATGCTGGCATGRCTTTCCCTGCTACACTGACCAATGCTTTTTGCATTCTGTTCCTGCTTTGTTTTTATGTGATTCTGTTTGCTGGGATTTGTGTGTCAATTGCTTGCCACCATAGAACATGTAACTGTCACYAACTACATTAATATTTACACTATATTGTAGTGTTCTGCCCCTAATGTGTAAAYGCTAAAGCAACTCCACAACAATTAYTTATATGTGGGCAAACAGGATAGTTTATAGATGTGTGACATCCAGTGCTAAATTCCAGGATTTGATTACAGGAAACTCAGGAATTCAAGGTGACTATCTGATGTACTGAGGAGGTTTACAGTGGTGAACTTTAAAGGTAGAACATTGGCAATACAGGCCTTTTAAATAACATTTATTTAATCTTAAAGCAGATCTTAAATCTCAAAAAAAAATATTTCCCCATTATTTTACAGGTAGAGAGATTGAGGCACTTGTAACAGTGACAAGTCCTRTMTATTGCTATGCTGAAGGGGCAAAGYTGGTAAAATAATTTRGGATGTTGTCRTCTTAAATCAGTGATTTCTCTGTCACTAGAATACCACAGTGGACAGTACTGGCTCTTGGAGCCTCCCCTACAAATTACAAGGGACTTCTGTGAAATATTTCTGGGCCTATATGCGGTTTGCTATAAGATGTGCAGAAACCAGTTTTCTCAGATGCACTTTGTGGATATTTCTCAAATAGTTTGTRATCTCCCTTCCTGCCCCCAGAGGAGTGTGAACCACAGGATGAAAATTGCTGATGTATGAGCATTATTAGCCATGGCCATATGAACTGAAGTGTGAAGGAACATGTGTTTGAAAACAGGTCTGGACTTGATAGATTAATGTTGTAATTTACTTCTCAGACAGCTCCACCTAGAAGGAAAGCTTAAGTGAATTTCTGCTGTTTTATGTATCTGACTTCAGMATATGTCAGAAGTTGAAGTTTTGTGAGGTTTAGTTTATGAAAAACAAGGTTCACTCTCCTGTTAAAATTTAAAAGGTTTTAATAAATGMCAATAGGGTACATAAAAGCAAAAGAATATGGCACCCGGTGTTTGGCTGTCTGCCAGAGGCACATCTGCTATTGACAGGAGACATCTTTAAATACATTTTGTTGTGCATCAGCTTAATGCCTATTCATAGGCATTTATGCATATTCAAACTTTTCCAGGAACTGTTTAGCATGGCACCTCCTCCAGTGTAGTCCCCTGTTCCGTGATTTGTGATTTCAGTAGATGACAGTTGTTGATAGGGAAGTGTCCGTAGCAGGGGCCCCTGGGCTGTCTGTGCAAATAAACCCATCTGAAGGTTGGGGGTCCCACCAGCCAGGCTCCTCTGCGCAGCAGAGGATGAACATTCCAGGAGCTCCAGAGACTTTTCACGACACATCCCAAAGCCTCTGTTCCTTCCACTCCCACCCTTTTGCTGTCAGGGAGGGTCTGTGCTGGCCTGGCAGCTGAGAGCCCTGGGGTGGTGGCCTCTCCACCCGGAAGGTGCTAAGCATAGTGATCTCTTTGTGAATTCATGCATCCTTTTCCCCAGCTCTGAGCTGCTTCTTATCTTTAAGGACCACTGCTGCCAACGTCTCATTCAGGGTTTTTTGGTGACTATCTTTGCAACTTTTGTATAGTTTTGATATAACATGAAAAATATCCTTTATGGAGATGTTTAAGTCACAGGCCATAACACTTTAGTTTAACCACAAGTATTCTATATTTGAGTTACAAAAGAAAAACAAACCCATCAGTGATGATTTTACCACTGTGTCTGCATAACGAAGCTACTTGTGCAAAAAAGGCAACATTGTACACATAGCACTCATCTTAATATTTGTGAAAGCAGTGTGTGTGTGTGGCGGGGAGGGCGGCGGGTAGGGCAGGCACAAAAATGGCTCCTGTGAGAAGTTCTGGAAGCTTCTGGAAGTCTTCACCATGTACTGCAGAATCCTGTCCGCCCCTCCCTACTCTGTAGAGCCAATTTCTGATAGCTCTGAAGATGATGGACATGTTGCTGGCCAAGCCTAGGCCAGCTGGAAGATGTTGGTTATGCCTCTGTGATGACATTTTAAAGAAGAAAACAAAGCAAAATGCACACTGCAGCTGCCTTTAGCCAGAGAAGCAGGGGGAGATGAGGAGATGTGAAGAATGGAGACACCAAAGTCAGTGGAGAAGGAGGTGGAGGACATGCTGCAGGTGCCGGAGTCAAGATACCTTTGCAAGCCATGGTGGTGACCATGGAGGAGCAGGCTGTTCCCAAGGTGGCTGCATCCAGTGGGAGACCTATGGAGAGAGAGAGACTTATCCAGAGAGACAGAAAAGCCTTGCTCCCGAGACAGAACAGCCTAGCCTTGGAGGACTGGCCCCCACCCCAGTCTGCGTGGATGAGGAACCCCATGTCATCAGCAGTTTTGAGACAACTTTCTGCCTGTGGGATGGACCCCACAGTGATGCAGAGCAAGAGAAGGATCCCTCTCCCTAAGCAATGGTACAAAACCTTGATGATGACCTGATCAAAAAACCCCACACCCTGCCCACTTCTGCACACGGGAATGCGGAAGGGGGTGGGGGGGAAAGAGGACGGTGTCTTAAGAGTGCATTTTGCTCCTCATCCTTCTCTGACTCTATTARTAATGTAATAAATTCACTTTGAAACTTAAGTTAAAGCCTGTTTTGACCTTAGAGCCTTATTTTTTCTCCATTTCCTTATCTCAATTCATGAATCCTTGTRTTAATGRTTGGTTGTTTCCCCCTCCTCTGCCCMGCTGTGGTAGGGRAGAGCAAGTGAGCRGAYGTTSTAGGTGCCTGGCATCTGGCCAGGGTTCAAATCACAAGAGACGGTCACTGGGAAACAAAGGGAATATGGTGGGAAGTTCCACGGCTAAWGTTTCCCACCCCCTGGCCCAAAATCAAACGAAAACAAGGACAAACAAATTCACTGGAAGCTGGGTCATCAGAGTAGGGGTCATACAGCTGCGTCTCAGCTCTGCACAGGTGCCTGTCTTGAAGTTTCTACATCTTCATTGTGCTGTTTGTTGATCTTGGAGGTTGCTGCCATCCGTTTCCTGTCACTCAGCTGCACTTCCTGTGGCTTGGTTTGGCTGGATTTGTCAATACTTCTTTCCCCTTGGCTCGATGAGCTTGCCTGAGTGGGAGTCACCCTGCCACTGGTCCATCSCTGTTGGCAGCTTCCCCTCTGGAGTTGTCAATTCAGYGTTGCAGTCAATCACACCTTTTGCYGCTGTCCTTTTCAGAACCACTGGCCCATCCATAGCCACGCTCCAGAGAAAACAGGAGGAGGGGGAATCAGAGGGGGGCAGAGGGACTGAGTCCGCAGGGGTCGATGGCAGCAGTTCCTCTGCTGAAGTGAGCAAGGCAAGGTGACRCAGTTCCTCATTTCCCTGCTCAAAYCACACCYCCAGCGATGATATGAGTGGTGTAGAATAAACAACTTGGCCACACTSGCCYGGTGCTGAGCTGTGCTGCCCTTCTCTGCRACTGGGACACCTTATCTGCTGAAGACAGAACATGCTGGAAAACTACTGGATTTTATAGCAGCTGATGAAATAATGTTAGAAGTATGGCCTCCTCAGGTGCCCTGACCAGCTTAATTAATGTGTTTTACTTTGTGTAGAGATTGACAGCCTGGCATTTATTGGGATCTTTGTAGATCCTCTCCCTGAACTACAGTATGAAAGACCATGGTCCAGAAAACCTTTATTTTCAGTTCCAAGTTTGATGTGAGAAAGTAGATTTGCTATAAAAGCATGGTGTAGTTCAATGCATTTCTGTTAGAAATACTGGATTCAGTTCTCTGCTTCCGATAGGAGGATTTCCAGTGCCTAAGGCTAAGCTCCATCCTCACATTAAATGGCCTCCCTGAAGGCCTGGCTTTAACTCCTTATTTCTGGCAGAAACTCAAGGGAATCCAGTCTGACAGAAGCTGGCGTGACTACCCTGTAATCTCTGTGTCTACTAGTATCACTTAAGTCACTACAGTTTATTCATTTTGCTGTCCTCATGCTTTGGGATGAASAATTTTCCAGCATTTCTCTGTGGCAGAAATGGCTGGAGTGGTACATTATAGTTACAMGGATCACAGACCCATGTCATTTGGGGACAATTCATATAAACAAAGACTCTTCAGACTTGAGCACTTTTCCCCAGTTGCACCCAGTAACACCAACGGATGAAATGTTTTTTCCTGTATTCCATGGAGTCGTCCATGAATTTAGGACAATAACTGAAACTAAGAAGCAAAAATTGCCTTTCTTGCAATGAAA
Organism: Malurus melanocephalus; assembly: GCF_030028575.1. Taxonomy (NCBI): domain Eukaryota; kingdom Metazoa; phylum Chordata; class Aves; order Passeriformes; family Maluridae; genus Malurus; species Malurus melanocephalus. The sequence continues at coordinate 117,422 of NW_026623952.1, forward strand.
ATCTGTATTATGTATGTTAGAGCTTACTGGTTTGTATTCAGAATTTGATTTCTTTTCTATAGAAGCAAATCAATGTTTAAGCACTAGGGTATTTTGATGTATTAGTTTACCTCTGATTTATTTGTATAAACATAAGAAATTTAAATTCTAAACACCTTCAACCTTTCATCCTTCTGATGGTAAGTAATTCATTGTATGTTCCAGTACTGCTCAGTACAGGCTTAATCAGATCATCAATGGTGGATGTTAACCACATCTGTGACATTTGAATCAAACCAGGAGGAGCCTGGCGCTGTGTGAAGCCACGCTCATTACACAGTACATTTTGAGATTAAAAGTAGCCATGCTGCTTAAAAACAGGATTAGATGAAGTATTCTATTAGCACACTTAACCCATAACTAAAATATTATTCATTACTCCTATCCTGTTGTAGGAGATGAGTCTTTCATTTAAGCTCAGAAAAGGACCTATGTAGTTACACTATAAAACTGAAGTCTGTAATGTAAAAGATTAGTTGGAGCTTGTAATACAGCAAAGTTGTTTATCAACTGGGACACTGCTGTGTCAGAGGTGTCACCACCTTGGTCAGAGTTGCTCCTTTGCAGGTGGCAAGGATAAAATTGTAATACCTTCCTTTAAATATTGCACTGTGGTCTATATTGGAAAGGTCCAACCACTRTGCCTTCCCTGGATATGTCTGAGCTAAGCATTAACTGTTCAGACCATTGGCTGTCTGCTGGTATTTCCACAATGTCTGTGTTGCAACCACGGTTTTGGCTCATACTCCAGGACTGAACTGGAGGACTCCAGACTAAAACAATGAGTGCTGACAGCTCCAGTGAAAGAGCCAAGCTCCTGTCGTGAGTGACTGTCAGAACACATATGCTTTGCGTGTGCACTAGAGGATGGACACAAACAGTAACGCTGTATTTTTCTCCAGACTCAAAGCCTGTCTGTAGGCCCTGTCAGAACTGCTTCTTCTGAATTGGAAATAACTGTGGGATCTTTTTCAGCTAGCACGCTATGGAAGTGTCATCCTAGTGACTGCCTTTAATTGAAGTGGGTGCAAAATGGCTGCCTGCCTTCACAGCAGAGCTGTGGCATTGTACCGAGGAGAGACAGCTATGGATGCACTTACCTTGCTCAACTTGCTCATCCTAACTCCAACCTTATCCTATTGCTAGTCCAAGTTAGGAGTGACAAAAAGGAAATTAACTTGTTAACAAAATATTAAAAGTTTTCTGTGACTGGAAGCATTTTAACAGCCCTTAGGTACTTTGGTTCTTGAGACTATCTTGCTGGAATGAAATAAAGTTTCACATTTTTTCATGCTGCTTTGGAGAAGTTTTTTGTGAAAATGGATTTGCAATATACAGACAGGTATACACATTTGTGTAGCCACAGCATGGCAGACTGGGGTGTGCTTCATGCTTACTTTCTGTTCTCACCCATTCACAGTAGAGTTTTTTCATCCTGCAGGATTTCAAATGATGAAGTAGGGATTAAAATGAGAATTGCCCTGGTCAGTACATGTTGATTCATTTTGCCCAACTTCACTTGCCTGGATGCTGTTTAGATGCTGATGATAGAGGAGGGGGTGGTGCGTAGGAATAGAAAAAATAAAAAAATTTAAATTTAAAAATTACAAGACCAGGTAAAAAGATAGAACTAACAAACCCAGAGCAAACTAACTACTAGTTTGTACTGATTTGTTTTAATATACATAAACTCTTGCTGAATTATAGTGTCTAGCACAGAACAGGGAAGAGGAATGCGGGGGGGGGGGGGCGGGGGTCGGTAAATATCAAACACTTCTGCAACAGTTTCTAGGTTTAGGATTGTTTTTAGCAGTACTATGAAAGCAAAAGCAGCAGAGCACACCAGAATCTGCTTTGATAAAGAACATATCTGACTACAGCCAATCTCTTGATCAGGTGAGACAAACCAAATTTTACACAAGGAGATGGCCAGTTCTGTGAAGCTTCTTGTGACAATGGAAAGAGGAGCCTTCGGGTTTTCTTTTCTGRTAGTGAAGGATTTTTTGAGGCAAGAACCATAGTGGACAACCATAAAGCTAGTTTTTTTTTAGATGCTTTCCAATGTCTGCATAGAGTCAAGAAAATCTGGAGGCTGTCTTGTTGAAAGCCTCTAGAGTGGTTAAGAAATGAAGACCTGTCCCTCTCTGAGAAGTTTCCTTTATTTTCTGGTTCACCAGCTGCATTAATTTCTAACTATCTCTGGGATAGCACTTTTTTAAGATTTAAAAGACGTGAAAACATGTTTGCATTTTTGGACAAACATATAATTTTTGCATTAGTACTCACTGCTATGGGAGAACAATCAGTCATATATTTTTAAAATTATTTTTCAGTCAAAATTGCTCTCCCTTTAAACCTCTTTCTCAGAAAGCAGTGTAGCGAAAATTCCTCCATAAGAATATGACTTTATTCAAAATGTGCTTGAGTACGGAAACAAACACAAATGTTGCAAGACCAGCAGTTCTTGTAAAGCAAGCCGTGGTGTTTAGTGGGTTGATTTAGTTTCAGCCAGGATCAAACCCTCTGATTACTTCAATAAAAAGTTGTGTGGGCTGCTTGCCTGTGGTTGAGCAGGTCAATGACAGTCATGTCGCCTTTCAAGTACTTCTGGTGAGCTTCCTGTCATAAATAAAAAGCATGGATGGTCTGTGCCACTGATTAGTGACGATCAAGTGCCAATCGTGGGGAGAGCTGGCCCTTTGGATGCTGAGTCAGCAGCAGTGCTTGGCAGGGGACCCTGGGAGCCCTGGATCTCCTSCTCTGGCTGTGCCCCAGGGCTTGGGAGTGGAGCCAACTGTGCTCTTTGGGCTGGGCACTCAGCTGAAAGCCAATGCCAACCCTTTGTGGGGGACACGTGGGCTTTGCTCACCCTCTGTCTTCAATGTGCGGTTGTGGTGTTGTGGTTTAAAAAAATAAGGCAAAAAGAAAACCCTTGCTTGCAGTGATCTGTTGTAGCACAAGATGGCAGCAACGCTCTATTACTGTACCTTCACTCTCCGGCAGCTGTACAGACGAAGTTAAAGCTGCAGAAAAGCTGGGATTTTTTTTCCCTTGGAGATTATCTCCCTCTTTTCCCCCATCTCCTATTTTCCCCTGATGTCTGGCAGTGGATGGGGTGGAACAGAATGGGAGATGCTTGTGCTCTGAGTTTCCGTCCAGGGTCTCCTGCTTCAAAGYCGCAGAGAACTGAATCAATTTGAGGTTGGTGATGTAGGAAAATAGCAGGGAGTGAGTTTGTAGTGTTATTTTGTGCTCACTAACCCTACTCCCACTGCAAAGCCTGTGCTAATGGGCCCATAGAGCCACCCAGGAGTAACGCTGTAGAGTTAGCACGGGCTGAGATTTAAGAGTAAGGAATACTCAGTCACACTACAATATGGATCTAATTCTCTGCTACTTACTGCACAAAATGATGCTTTTCTTTGCTGAACTTTCTAGAAATTTTCAGAACAGATGTGAATATTAAACTTCTTGTAACCTTTTCCCAGGACTGGCACCATGTTGGCCACAAACATTTATCATTTTCATCTAATGAAAATTTCAGCAGTTTTTAAACTCCTTGTGGCTATGTTCTCTGTTCCACTTCTAGGGTGATATCACTGTTGCTGAAAGTCATATGGGACAGGGTTGGGAAGGATTGAAGTGAATGCYTTTGACCTTTCAATCTCTGCTTTTTTGTCTCCTTCACTGCTCTGGAGTGGACAGTTATCCTTTTATTCCTTATACAAGCATTAACTGTTCCTTTTTGTTGCACAGTTTTGATGCATTCAGTCAAAAAACAGTCACTATCAAGACTAGGAAGGTTTGGCTAACCCTTGGTGGTAACACCCAAGAAAAGAAGCCCAAGTTCTATGKGCCACCCTGAAGGATGAGGGTGATATCACTTGCATATTTGGAAGGTGCTATATATTGAAATGCATGAACTGCATTGCTGTGTTGCCTGATGTGGTGTGGTTCATTTAGAAGCCTCTTGAGTGTGTGGATTCCTCCGAAGTGTAGGAAGTGGGATGTGTGTGTGTGTGTGTGTGTGTGTGTGTGTGTGTGTGTGTGTGTGTGCATGAGTAGCTGTGCAGACTCAAAGTGCCAGTGCAGTCAGTGCAATGAGGTCTCTCCTGGCTGGGCTCCCCTTAGTTCCCTGAGGTGAGGCCAGCCCAGATCCCAGCAGGTGTCACTCTTGGCTCACGGGAAAAGCTTTGCTGAGCATCCCTCACTGTCCCAGAGCTGCTTTTCCCTGGTGCGCTGCTCTGACACTGCCTTGCTGTGGCTGCCCTGTGTTTTGCCTCAGCTGTGTGTATAATGGGAGTGAGATAGCATGGTGTTCCCATGTCTGAGTGTGCAAAATGTTTCTGCTCAACATTCCTGGCAYTGAGGAGCAYTAATTCAGTACAGATTGTGGATATWKCTGTTTYGGATGCAACCCCACAGCTGTTAAAAAACATYTGTGATTTCTCTGTACCTGTACTTTTAGTGTAAGCAATTACATTTCCACAGTTATTTTGGTGCACTGGCAGCAAAGTTTCATTCTTCATGCATTTCAACATGTAGCACCTTCCAAATGTGCAATTGATGTTGCCCTCATCCTACAGGGTGGCACATAGAACTTGGGTTTCTTTTCTTGGGTGTTACCACCAAGGGTTAGCCAAACCTTCCTAGTGTAGATAGTGACTGTTTTTTGACTGAAATGCAGATGAAAAATTTCCTTTTTCCAATGCAGATGAAAATTTTCCCTTTTCCTGCTGTATTCGACAGATCTTTATAGCTGTATGAATGTAAGGGACATCTGGGTTATGGGGTGATATTATGGCCATACTGTGGAAGGAGCAGAGGCTTAGTGGACTCTGGTTGATTGTGGAAGAACATACTTCCTATAGCTTACTTTATTTAGTTTATTTTTTTTAAATGATTTTTCTAGGTGCTGAGGAACTGGGACACTTTTTGCCAGCYTAGTTCTATGTTGCTTAATACAGCCTACAGCACTGTTTGACCAAGGATTATATGTGTTGCTGATTAACACCAAAGCCTGCATGGGTATTTTTGACATACATAAATATATCTGTGTGTATTTTTCTATACAGTAGGAAAGTAATATAATTGCTCAAAAAAGCATGCTGTAACTATTAAACATATGCTAAAGCTCAGAGTTTCCATTAATTTAATATACCATGAGTAGCTGGAGTATAGACTGTATGAAGAGGAGATTCCCACTATTAGTGAAATTGGAATTCAGCATCTCATATGTTTTGTATCACTTCCTTGTCTTGACTCCAGCTAAAAAATATTGAAGTTCTTTTTGATGAAGTCYCCCCACTTGCCTTTTTGCTTCCCCTCCAAATACTTTCACAAATCATTAGCTTCAAAATAGATAGAGCCTCCTAGTGCYAAATGAAATTGAGAAATGAGATACTAGCACTCCAAGCTGTTAGTGTGTGCTACCTGTGAACGGTGTTCTTTGGCATACAGTGTGACTTGTGACTTGTCTTCCTGAAAGGAAGACCATCCTCAGAGCTTTGTCTCCTGGGCTAGGACCCATGTGGGTGGTCTGAGTTAACAGTCTGGAACTGTGAATCAGAGAACGGTTCATTGGGGTGTACAGACTTTGGCATGAGCTGAGCTTCCCTGGTCCTGCAGAACTGGCTGGCTTGCTTTCTCTGGAGAAAAGGCATCAAGAGTATGTCTGTGCCTTCAAAGGAGGCTCAGACTGCAGCGTGCTCTGGAGTGAGCAGGTCCCTACTAGCCAGAAAATGGGGGCAGGATGGAGAGGAGGGCACTTCTGCTTGCCTTATGGAATGTGTCACCAGGCTGCTGGCTTTTTATTGTTTTCTTATGCAACTGGTTGGATTACATGGGTTAACATAGTAGATGAACCATATGCTAAGAAATATACCTGCATGAGGCTACGACCACACCTTTGTTTCTCCATGTGGATGTACCCTGGCAATTCACTGGGCCAGGAAGCTTCAGGYRTGTTTGTGGTCCTTTGTACCTAGGYCTGTCATTAAAGTTAGCCTTTTAGGCTTGAAGGGTATCTCAGTAACTCTGTTTCTTTGTCGTGCATTTGACAGGCAGGACATTTTCTCTCATCCCTGCCACGAATGGTGACTGTTGCCTCCTAAAATGCTTGCTCCATTCATTGAACATGTAATTACTGAGCATGTTGTTTTAGGTAGCCCCCTTTTGTACATGCATTGTCGGGTCATGGCAAACTGTGTTCATTCATGCATGCAGACCTAAGCCTCCCTTCCACCAAAACAATTACACTCTAGAAGAATATCACAACTGTGGCATCAGTCAGCAATGTCAAAATCTGCTTGCATAGCTGTGGGTAAACTGTTCTTTTCTCTTGCGACTTGCATGTGTGCTCTCTCTCCATTTTYCTCTTTCTTGGTGGAGGCTTAGAGCTGGCTACTTGTCAAATGCTATAATGTGAAGTTAATCATGTGACTTGGTGAGAATGACACATTGACACTTTTCATAATAATTGCTTCCTACACTGGAAACCTCCAGCTGTTTTGATGGAAATAATGTGATATGACTGTGACAATACAGTCCCAAAGCCTGCACACTGAAAATTGAAGCTTCTAGGTCAACTTTTAGTTGAAAAGTGTGTTTTTTAACCTTTATGACACTGATCATAAACGACTACATATGGAAATTAAAAGAATCCCTAGAAATTTCTTTTAGTTGTTTGCAAATATATGTAGGTGGATAATCCTGGATAAGGATTATTTTTATGTCTTTGCAGCAGTAAGTGTTAGAAATRCCCTTTGAAGAGGAATAGATTTTGTTTTGGAGAGTTCAAATARCAAAATCTGTACTGCAAGATCACTCTTTTCAGTTCTGATGCTGTGCTAATGTGGGTGACAAAGGAATCTTGGAGGATTTTTCCCTTGAAGGAGAGTGCATGACCAGTTCAAATGGAATGGAAAGTCATCTGAAGGCTTGTCTGAGACAGCTCTGGCATGGCTTTTCATCCTGTAAGCAAAAGTACTGATGTAAGTAATAGTCTTTAAAGTTAGAGATGGATGGGGAGTATTTGTTGTTAATATTTTTTGCCCACATTAAAGAAACATTAAAGATTGGACAGTAAGYACACTTTTAGTGAGACACCTAATTGTTCTGAGAAAGGATGAATCCRGTCAACTACATTTCATTTTCTATTTCTTTGAAATTAATACTTYTGTATTTCCTGTTACTTCTTCTGCTCCCCTCCAACAATAGAAGTACAATGAAGACACATGTGCTAAATCTTTAATGTCTCTAATGGCCTCTTGATCATTTGAATTTCAAATCCTGCGATCTTGGAACATGCTGCTGATTGAAGCTGAAAGTGCTGATTTTTTTTTCTCCCCTCATTCAGCCCTAGGATGCAACAGACAAAACTGCTGTGATACTTCAGGAAATTCACTGCTGAGATCTCAGCATCAAGAGATTACAGACTCTGCTTAATTGTGTTCTAAAGGGAATCTGCAGTTATGCATCTTTCTTTTTGATGACAGTTAGTCTAAGAAATCATTAAAAAAGGCATTTCTTGAAGACTGTGGAAAGGCAGGTAGGCAATAGTGCAGTAGTAGTCATTGTGTTTAAAAGATGATCCCAGAAATCTCATCATGTATCTTTATTAAGAGATGGATTTAAAATCCCTTAAGTTCCTTGTGTTTTGTCAGTGCTGACAGATCCATTGATGGAACAACTGGAAAAGGCAACTCATGGGACTGAAATATGTTATTAAACCACAGTCTGCTTTTAGAAAATATAAAGCACAGGGACTTGAGTGTTATATAGGCTGTGTGAATGYGGCCCTCAGAAGAACTTCTGCATAGAACAAATTACTTTTTAACCTACTGCTCATGCTGAGCTTGTTTATAGTCTACTTTCAGTTTTCAGTAGTAGATATTGCACAGTTTCTTTTCTTTTATTCAGCTTTGTGACTAAACCTGTGAGGTACCTTAAAAGGCAGCTACCTTGAGGCAGGAAGTCAGGGTTGCAAATCATTTGCAAAAGTGTACTTATTTGCATTTGAAGGTCTTATCTTCCTGTAGGAAYATCAATAGATACTGTGATTGATTAATTTATTTTTTTTTCTCGTGAAGTGGCAATTTTTATCTTTCTGGGCAGTACCGGATTCTGCCTGACCTTTCTTGATAGCCCCTCCATATTATTATGTTATATTATGTTATGTTATGTTATGTTATGTTATGTTATGTTATGTTATAGATAAAATACCTTATATTATTTTAGATTATTTAATGTTGAAAAGGACTATTAAGATTGTCAAGTTTAACTGCTACTTCTGCTCTTTCATATTTCAATGAGTGCAAAGCCATTGAAGACTGAAACCAGTATGTATTCAGAATGAAACCTCTGATCTTATTGACAGATGGAACTAGATACCAGATAAGTAGATACCAGATTTCAGAATTTGCTAATTTTAGTTCAAAGAATGCAGTAACTATAATATATAATGCTAGATCCCCTATTTTCCAGCTTAAAAAGTTAGACTGAAATGAAAACTTTCCTGCTACACAGGATTTTCTTAATGTATGGTGATTAAAAACTTTTAATAGCTTTCTATGTTTAGACACAGCACTCTAAAGTGTAATGTCTGTTTTACTCTAATCCCTTTCATCTGAAGGAAAGATACTTGTTATTTATTGCTCATTGTCACTTCCAGTTTCAGGACACACTGTTCACTGAATTATTGCAGGAGGACTATAGGTAGACTATTCAAGCACTTCCCTCACTGTAGTGGATCCGAATGGATGCTAAGCTTGCCATAGAGGTTTATTGTTCATATGCCCTTGTCTTCTGCAAATGCAGAGCAGGTGTCTATGCTGATTCTCAGCCTGCAGTCTTGATTTTGCTGCCAGTGATGGGAAAATGGTATGTCTGTTGGACCCTGCAAGGACACGCTTTAAGTATGTCTGCTTTTCATCTTTGAGAAACCAGAAGTTTCTGTGTGATGGCTCATCTTCACTGTGGTGGAATGTTAGTATCACTGTTGTTCAGGACTATGAAGTGATCTAAACAGCAGGGAATTCAGATTCTGTAAAGCTCTGTGTGATTTGTTTTKATTGACCCATGTGTTGATGACACAGATATATAGGTTGAACGTTGCTGTCTGCCATGTGACATAGTCGCTGAGGGAGGAATTCAGCAGAAATGGCTAGTGAGAGGTGTCTGCATTTTCTCACTGTGACTGTCACTGTGACTGTCTTTTGCGGACTGAGGAGAGTTGATAGCACTCCAGCATGCCTCTTCTGTTTAAAGATTTGTTCTTGTTTGTAAAATGACGCTTTTGGCAAGATATAAACTGTGTTTGTGACCTATATAATATAAGTTTTGCAACTCCCACTGGATTTTTACAGTGCATTTTCCTTGCAGTTGCAGTTTGGTGGTTGTGTCTTAATTACAGCAGCAGCCAATTGTTTGTCAGTGCAGCATGTGGCTTCATGGCACCCTGAGTTCAGTGTGAATCCTGTTCATGTACAAGTATGATGGTGGTGATCAGGGTGATCTTGTGTGTGATGCCAAATGCTAGCACAGGGGTGAGGTATCAGAGATGATCTTGAGGGTGTTCTGAAGAAGAGTAGTTGGCACTTTATGAAGAGAAAAGTTTAGGTTTAGGTCTCTGACTAGTGACAAATCTGATAGTCCCTGGATGTATGTGACTCCATGTATTTCATTCCCATTAAAATATGAAGGACATTAAACATGCTTTCTCACATTGTAGATCTTTAATCTTAATGATGTAAATGTGGACTTGCTTTGTGAAAGAACTCTGCYTTTTTCATCATACAAGATTAAAGAAAAAAGTGTTTAAAAAGAATAAATAAACAGAGGCCTATGATCTGTTAGTGCAGTCCTTGTTAACATTGCCAGTTTTTCTCAAATGTATCATCACTTGCTCATCTTAAAAGACTTTTCACATCTGAACAGCAATACAAATGAAATAGAGACAATTTAGTACATGAATCTGATAGCTGTCATGGATTTTACTGCTTGCAAAATCTATATTAAAAAAATACGGACAACAAAATACAAGACCATACAACTCATCTATTTTCATGCTTTTTTGTGTCTCTGTTTCTATAATAACATGATTTTTATATACTATGTTCCATAGTTCAGTACTTAAGACAGTCGCTTTATTATTATTACTGAGCAACCGTATTCTGAAGGGTTTCTCTGATGTAGTGCATCTTGCTCAGTCTGTTAAACCAAGACCTTCAGAATGCCTGACCACAGTAATCACATCATTTTTTCATCCCTACTTCAATCTTTAGTTGGTGACTCCTACCATAGACCGYCACCATATATCCTCATTTGAGCAGTCCAATTTACATACGGTTGCGATCACACTGAAAGTTCTAATAAATTTCCCTCAGTGACAGAGAGCAGTATGAATAATGGCCGTGGCTAAAACTACCATCTTAATACCTTTGAACTTTTCATCTTCCTGGAGCTAATTTCTCAGATTTTACCTCTGCCCTGTAACTGATGTCCTGATTGTGTGACGGTTTTGAAAATGTTGTGAACTTTACATTGCCTGTGGTGACACTGCAAACGCTTGCAGTCCTTTAGGTTTTATGTAAGCAAACTAAAAATGAGTCTTCAAGTGTGATGTACAAGACGCTGATCATGTCCTTCCATGCCTTCATGAACCTTGTCACCAGGAGAGAGCTTTTGTTTTTTGCCAAGCATGGATTTTGTTACAAAGACTGTCTTGGAGTGCCAAATCCTTCACAAATCATTTAAGAATAGGATGCGGTCAGGCTGGTGACTGGTCTGYTGGGGTTCTGCAGGACTCTGTCTTAGGCCCAAAGCTCTTCAGCAGCTTCATAAATGATGTGAAAGAAGAACTTGMAGTGATACAAGGTAAATTCACAGATGATACAAAACTGGGAGGAGCTGTCAACTGCCTCAAAGGCAGAGAGGCCCTGACAAATCAGGGGGCTGGGCACTCACTGACCATATGAAGTTCAGCAAGAAAAGTGCTGGATTCTGCACCTGCGATGGGGCAACCCTGGATGTGTGCACAGGCTGGGGAAGGAGATGCTGGAAAGCAGCACTACAAAAAGGGACCTAAAAGTCCTGGGTGATGTCCAGTTGGATCTGAGCCAGCAGTGCCCTGGAGCCGGGAGGGACATCCCTGTCCTGGGGGCACCAGGCCCAGCATGGCCGGCTGGGCCAGGGAGGGATTGTCCCGCTCTCCCTGGGCTGGGGTGGCCTCACCTCCAGTGCTGTGTGAGGGTTTGGGCACCACAATGTAAGAAAGACATTAAACTATTAGAGAGTGTCCAAAGGAGGCCATGAGGATGGGGAAGGGCCTTGAGGGGAAGCWGTGAGGAGCTGCTGAGGGCACTGGGTCTGTTCAGCTGGAGGAGACTGAGGGAAGAGCTCCTTGCAGTCTGCAACTCCCTCGTGAGGGGCAGAGGAGGGGCAGGCACTGATCTCTGCTCTGKGTGACMGKGACAGGACCTGAGGGAATGGCTGAAKCTGTGTCAAGGCAGGTTTGGGATGGATATTAGRAASAGCTTCTTYCCCCAGAAGGTGGCTGGGCWCTGGAACAGGCTCCCCAGGSCWGYGGTCACAGCACCAAGGGTGCTAGAGCTCAGGGAGCATTTGGATAACTCTCTCAGACACAGGGTGGGATTCTTGGGGTGTCCYCTGCAGGGCCAGGAGTTGGACTTGGATGATCCTCGTGTGTCCCTTTCAACTTGGAATATTCTGTAATGATGTGTGATCCAAGCACTTGTCAGTGGGATGATATTCCAGCCTGTTTATTTTCTTTAACCAACTTTTCCAATTCAGTATTTAACTACATGTTTTGTACTAAAGATAATGGTAATAGTGGTGATGGGGGAAAGTAACAGGATCCACATGGAAGAACTCAAGTACTATTTGGGTTAAGGTTTGCTTTAGATAGGGAGGGACATGCTGGGAGATTATGAGTCAGGACTGAATGTTTTTGAAACTGTATAGGAAACAGCAGTTGTGGGAATGTATATATGAATGGCAGTTCTTGTAGGGTCTCTTTTTCATTTAAATGCACTGTAGGTGCAATTATTGAACAAGAAGTATTGTAAATAGCTGTTTGTTCTTTGTTTTTCTTGTAAGTATAAAATCTATCTTAGCCTCCTCTGCTCTGTGGGCTTTATTTGTTTTTACTTGCCACATTTGGATGTGCTTTTCACCCTCTGACTTGACTGATTAGAAGGAGCATAGAAAATGAATGTTGGAGCAATCCATTGCACTAGGACTGTTTTATGAAGATGAATCACTTRTGTATAACAGATGGCTTGAAGTTTTTCCTGTTATTGTCCTAGATGAGCTAGCTACTCTATGGCCAGAAAAAAAAGGCTATTTTCATATATAGAAGGAACACAGTCTTTGAATGGATAAATAGATAGAAACATAGTGAAAATGGATGTGACAAACTACTACAGGGCTGGTAAGATCCCTCATGTGGCAGTGCTGTAGTTGGAGGAGTGTAGTGGATATTTGTTGCATGTGGAGTGTAACTGTTACTTGAATGTGATGGTGATTTAAAGCTAAGTAGTTACTAGACTCAAGAAAGTTCGGGGAAGGAAAGCTTTAGAGTCTTGTGGGCTTGGTTTTGGTGTTTTCAGCTGGTGATTTTTCCTTATTAAAAATGTGTGTCTAGCCCTAGGCAATAGCTACTAGGCCARTGCTGTTGCTTAAATGCTTAGGAAAGCTGATTCAAGACCCTGCTTGAGGTGAATGAAAGCAGCAAGTGAAATTTGATTTCCCATCTTCCAGGTCTGTATCATCTTACCCAGGACGATTTAGAGAGAGGCTTCTCCTCTGCTTTTTCTTGTGTTTTTAACTTTTTCTCTGATGCAGAAGGAAAACAAATGTTCTTTCTTACAGAATGACTCTGAGACTTTTTGTAAATGGTAGGGGTTAGTACCTGATGTTGTTAAACAGTAGGAATGTGGCCCTTTCACTGGAGGTGACTTTTGGTATTAAGGGCCTGACCCAATTTTTGGCGTAATTGCTGTGCATTTGGCCTCRGGATTCAGTAGGAATAAATACACAACATGCTGGGAAAATAAGTGCTGTGTTGGGGACTGGGAAATTGAGTTCAGTTCCTGCTTTCTCTCTTTTCTGTCCCCACGTAGAAAATGAATGATTGCACACATGATGAAAATACCCAATATGCTTTAACAAATAGGTTTTAATATTCATGTTACTATGAAACACTTGCACAGGTTCCCACCTTAGCTCTCTGCAAAACTGTGGAATTGAAACCAGAGCTTGCCTGTTGTTCAGGTGCCTAAATCCTCTTGATTTCTTAGGAATGTATTGATTTCAGAGGAAGTAAGGTGGTTTCAGCAGTTCTGACTCTTGCTTCAGAGGAGAAGACACCTAGTTAAGCACACAAGTGGAGTCACTAATGATTTGATGGACACTCTATGCAAGCTCAGTTTCAGGACAGACAGTGATTTTTGGGGCTTTTTGACGATGGTGATGAGAGGACTTGATTTTTTCCTGTCCTCCCTCAAGTATGTGGGAAATAAGACCTGTCTAATGCTCCTCAGATTGAGCACTTCCATATTATGGATCAATTTGAAAAAATTTATTTGGTTTCACTGTCTATTAATTTGATGTACGGGTGTAGACATCCTTACAGAGTGACAGTACATTCACAGTGCCCACAGACTGAAAACAAATCTAGAAAATGTCAAGGAAGGAGAACATTTTCTATCTGCTCATCTGTTCTGCCACTAGGTATTGTTTTTTGAGCTGCAAGTAGAATTTTATATCCTAGATGTAAGCAAACTGACCACCTCTCTATAAGGTATTTATAGCAGTTTGTCACTCTGTGCATCATTCCAGTACCATGGTTGTACAAGCATATGCTGAGTTGTTAAAACATAGTCTGGCAGGTGGCAGCAGTGTCTAATTACAAAAAAATAACATAGGTCTCTGTTGTATGTATATGTAAACATAAAATAGGCAGGAGACAATGAAAAAATATTCTTTGTCCAAGTCAGGCTGCAAAACAGGAGAAAGAGCTAGGCAGCAATGACTTTGCTGAACTTGCACACTAACTTTGCAGGGTATCTTCTCCTTAGGAGCTCTAACACATTAGTCTGTTGAATTTCTTGCATCAGATGTGGAAGAAGTCAGACTTGTCTCCTGTGACCTAGATGTCTACGTCAGGAAGTAATACAAGGTGGGAAGTAGGCTTTCCTCTCTCATGTCTCTTCAGCTAGTGCTTATAAAGATCAGGTCTACCAGAAATTTTGTTYTGATTACCAAAACTATTTTGATTTCTCCTGTTGAAAAAATGCAATGGCAGGTATTAGCTATACCACTCCTGCACGTGTGGAAGGAGAGGTTACAGTCATCCAGCATTTTGAACTGTGTGTCAGCTGGGTTTAACGGAATTCATATGACATACGTGCTTTGGGATGGGGGATATCAGTGAATCAGCTGCAAACTCTTCATGTTCAATTCCTACTCTAAAAAAAAAAAAAAAAAAAAAAAGAGCTAAATTGTTTTATGTGTCAGCTAACTGTGGTTAGCTGAGCAGTCTCTGAGCTACTAACAGTTATGCAAAATTCATGATTTATACTATAAACTATGCAGTAAACTGTTCCCAGCTTAAATTCTAATTTGCTGTTTGTATGACACCAGTAATTTGAGAGTCCACTGGAACTGCGACATTCGTTGCTGTGGGCACTGCACAGCATAAACCCAGAACAACATCTCTGCCACTAAAGAGCTGCACTCTGATGTCCGAGATAAGCAAAGGACTGCAGTCTACAGCTGGTCAGATGTCCAGCTGGACACAGACCCTATAGTCCAACATCTCATGGAGAGGAGGGCATTACCTTCTAACTGAARTAGTGGTGTACAGTCAGTGATCCACGAGAAATCTGTCATACCAAAAGAGTGCAGTAGAAGATAGCTTGCCAGTGCCCTGATGCTGCTTGACATGAAGGGAAACTCTGATATAAACAATTGGTGTTCTTGGTGCAAATATAAAGACAGGTGGCATTTCCACACTCCCTTTGCTCCAAACTTTATGCAAGACAAACCAGACTCTGCCTGCCCAATAAAGAGGGAAAGAGGAGGAGGTGGAAGGAATCTCTATTGTATTACTGGAGATAAAAATATGTAATTTGGTTTAGGCTGGTACACTGGAGGATAATGTGAATGGAAGTGCCACCTTTGCTAGGGCTGCTGGTGAAAATGATGGCATCTGTTAAAATACATAGCTTATGAGATGTCTGAGAACTGTTTTATTTCATGTTGAAATCTGGCATGGGAAGTGCTAATGAATATTTTTCCTCTGCTTTTCATCTGTGACTAATTAATGAATAAATTATTGTATTGTTAGCATGAAACTATTACTCATACATCTCGGGTTTTTTTTTGTAAAGACATGTATGTCATGAACATATAGGGATAATAAATTTTGTGTCAAAATAGTCAGTAACTAACTGCAGTACTGGAGCTACATGTTTTTATAATGTGCCAAACCAAGAGGGGTGTGTACTTTTAGGCAGGAGCTCCACAAATACCTAGGAAATTGCTTTTTAAAAGCACCTGACAAATTTCAATGCCTCATTGAACCTTTTTGATCCAAGGACTTGCAGAGAAATATGTCTTATTTTCAAGAAAGCTGCCTGCTTGCACAAAGATTATGAAAACACCATGGAGAAACCCACCTCCTTTTTTTGACCCAGGCCTTCAAATAACAAGGTGTCTCTTTGATTTCCACTACCCTTCTCCATTTGTCATTAAAAGAAAGGAGCTAAAATACATGCAGGTATTGGTATGTCTTAATATGCTCTTCCAAAGGTTAAGTTTTTTTTCATTAAAGCCATTTTCCCACAAATATGTGAAAATATTAAAATTAAAGCTRTATCTGTTTTATATTTCAGGAAGATACCAACTTGAATCAAAAAACACTGTCCTTTTCAGACTCCAGGTGGAGAGGAAATATGGTACTGTGGCCCTGAGCTSCACTTATACCCATCACAGGTTCACTGGGAAACCTTGAGGAAGCCCTGGTGGAGGTTTCTCTCAGCTTCTTAGCTCTAGTTTTGCTGATATCTGTTYAGGTGGTAAATATTAAATAAATGTTCTGTCTAGCAATATATACAGCGACTGCATCTACAGTCTTGCTCTCAGGGAACTTTGGCAATATGAATAATAAACTGCAGCCTGGGAAGCAAGGCACGTTTTCTCTTTGCAGCATAATGGCACTTGAAATTCCTCTGCTGTCCTAGGTTAGATGCATGCCGAGTCAGCAGCATGAGGAGATGCTACAGAAATGTCTTTACGTATGCTATGGGTTTGTGACTGCTACCACAGCCATGTAAATCAGAAGTAACTGCTGAAATCAGTTTTATGTGCTGGTATATACCATGGGAGAGAAAAACAGGTTTATTCTGAAAAATAGGAATGGCAAYTTGCTTGACATTTCTTTCCTCGCATTTAAAAAACAAACTATGTCGATGATGTTTTTCTAATAGGCTCTAAAGGATCAGTGCTTAAAATTAGCAGGTTTATCAACAAAAGAATTGTTCCTGGTGAGGGAGAACTGTCAAAAAAATGCTTAATTTATGGCACAAAGAAAGAAATACTGATGCAATAAACAATTTAGTTTAGCCATTCCATTATGCAGCTAGTGTTATGGGTACTATAGTCTCAAAGTTGTTTCTAGTTTATATTTTGTTTCCTTCCTAATACTRCAGAATATTTCTAGTTTAAAAGGGGTGAGTACTGTGAGAGGAAATCTTCCCTTCATTCTTGCTCCTGTTTACTCTCACAGTGCCACGTGAATTAGGTTGTCTATCAAACACATCAGCTGCCAGCATAGTGACCTCCCATCCTGGCTGTCTGTTCTCGTTAGCTGATGTGGATAATGTCCATGAGGGAGAAGGCTTCATCATGTTGACAGGTGCCCTTGTAACATGTTTCTCTAAGATATTATCTTCTAAGACAAGAACATTCTTCTGGGTTGTGTTTTCCTCATCTAGTAATTTCTTTCTTTTGTAAGGTAAAAAACATTTGGTTTTMATATTTTGACAATGGAAAGAAAACAGTTTAAGGCCTCAGGGCTGTTGCTGACCTTGTAAAATATGCAACTGTGGACCTGAGCAGTCAGCATCAGTTCTTGGGTGACATGCCCCAGAGTAAGTGCTGGAGTCCATTCTCATTTTGGAAATTAAGAAAACAGACAATTTGGATGAACAGATTTTATGATTGTTATAAAGCTGTGATTGAGAAAGCCATATCCCAGACTGGTGGTTACTCTCTTTGCTAACCACCTGGTTTTATTTTAAAATTGARGTGCAGTGGTTCTTTACCAATGCTTTGATGGAGTGTCATCTACTGTAAGGTGCTGATTACCCCTTAGTACTAATGTAGTCTTCCTATTATGTGCTTCTCAAAGCATGCTATAACAGAGATTGTATTTTTCTCCATTTATCATCTGGAGAAATTGTCTGAGAAAGAGGAACTGATGGCCTCCCTGAGTTTTCAAACCATTTTCTATGGCAGAATTAGGAAAGACTCAGTTTGCAGGCAGTGCTTTACCCACAAGAGGTTGTTTCTAAATCAGCTGATTGAACACCAGTTGAATTCTGATGCCTGATATTATTGTCCAGACTTTTGCTGTATTCTTACTGAACAGCAAAAAATAACTGGTCATCTAAAACTCACTGGTTTCAAAAGCTGCTAGGAACTGATCAACCATTTTTCTCTCAGGAAGTAATGTGGGTGCAGATTTATAGAAGTGAGTTAGTTTTGCCAAGTAGAGTAGGAATGAGGTTGGGACATGGAAGAGTGAGTTTTGGTTTCTTAGATCTGTCAAGAGAAGCAGTCCCCAAAATCTTTAAGATGTTGATACTAAAATGTAGGCAGAATTCAGGTATCTAAGCCTGGAGCACAGTCCTTAAAATCCATTGTGTCAGCCTACAGGCATCTGTGGTCATCAGAGAGTTCCCACAAGGCTCTAGCTGGGCATGTGCCCTGGACTGCCTTGAAAATAGCACAGAGCTCCTCGTCTCTGCCTCTTGAGTCTTCCACTAAGCTGCTTGCAGCCTTTCTATTTCCAATTGACATTTAGAGGGATATGTTTTGAACATAGCAATACATTCTACAAGAGCAGTCAAAACTCTCAGTTCAGATTTGAAGGAAAATGAGGGGTGACATGATGGTGAAATCCTTATATACRTGGTTTAGCTTTGAAGGGCAGTTGCCTGCATATGGAAAACTGAGAATTTATTGCTCCCACCTGTCTGTCTCCCACTTCAGTTTGCATCATTCTCTGCCCAGGACCGATGGTGAGTTCTCAGGCTCCTAGGTTTCCTGGCTGATAGAGTAGTGAAAGGTGCAAGTGAAACTGAAATTGGACTTTCCATATCTGTGATCTGAAATTCCAAAACTGAAATTGGACTTTCTATATCTGYGATCATTGGGGCATTGGGTAAGAGAGAAATGTCACTTCATTCCATGTCAGCTGTGTTTCAGATGGAAGAATGATAGCTGACTGGTTGTCAGTAGAAACCTCTTCAAGTGGCCAACTCACAAAGATGTCAGGTATGTGAACTCTAAAAGAGGAAAATTCACTCCTGCAGCAAAAGTAAGATCCACCTTCTTCTGAAAAAGGTAATTTAGATGACATTTAGCTTAGTGTGAGYATTGTGAGAACACCACTGGTATATGCTGACTTTCTCCTTGGGGCACTCAGTGAGCTTWAAGTCCTTATTTACTGTGATGGATGGCACTGATAAGAATGACTTAAGGSTCTGTGGTGCTCTTCAGTGCAAGAAACAAGTTTCTTTGGAGGGCTGATCTTTTGCTTCTGTGCAGTCCATTGCACAATTATGAACAAAGTAATTRGGGCTGCTAAACTAGAATGTTCTGACACCCAGGATGAAATGGGCAGAGAATTTCAAATCCAGCAGACCTAGAAGTTTCCCTAAGCAGTGTAAACRTCAAGATCTGTTGTTGGATTTGTTTGTATGGGTATATCTGGAAGTTGTCATGAATGTATCGATCTGAAACTGTGGAATGGAAAGCTAAGGCCTTATATTAGGTCTTCAAATAATTTTCTGTGATCAATTTGCTGCAATTTCACATGTGCGACTTAAGGGTTATCTTAAAGTAGAAAAAAGGCAGACAACACTTGTTTCTTTTCCAAAGTAACYTTCTTCAATTTATTCCCCTGCCATTTCCCTGTAACCTTGACTATTATGAGCTTCTATGCATAACATGAGGGATAATTTGCAGCAGGGTCCCTGCTCCTTTTRGTCCTCCAGTCTTTGCCTTTCATTTCGATGGTTTATCTTCAGACTTGATTTATTTGTAAAAGGAGGTTGAACAAAGGAGTTAAGGCCCTACATTTGCAAAAAAAAAGTGCTATTAGAGTGCTAGAGAAATCAGGATTTATTCATTGCTACATTCAAATGTAGCAATTTTTGAATTTCCTAATAAATTGGGATATGATTAGTCTTTTGAGAGTGTCTGTATGGTCCATTACTGTCTCAGTCCATAGCTTTTAATTTTGCCTAAGGGACTCCAAATTCAGAAGGATTTTATCTGCCTTCTGCAAAGGAAGTTTCCTTTATGGCTGTTGTTTTCCTYCTCTGAAGAGAATTCAAAGTCATGACCCGGTAGTGTAACGAGGCAAGTGGATAGTGCATTCCTTATATTGRCTGTGCTTGTGATATATATTCTTGAATACAATGAAATGAATAGAAAGCCTGAGCTTTAATTGACAGACACAGACATGAAAAGAGACCTGTTTTGGGCATTTCTCAGTACTGGGCAGACAGAAAGTCAAGCTAATTAGTTCTCTTGATAACTTGCTTACTCCACTGTGGGAAAACTGATATGTGTGAGCAAAACAGGTTTGCAGTACAACAGAAAATTACCTTCCAAAATCATTAAAGAAACATTAAGGAAATCACAAGTGTAATGCACCTGAGCAGATTACAAGGTTTTGTTAAACTGGTGCATATTTAAAATYAGGTCTAATTTCTGTGTTCATTTAATGCACCTTCATCTCTTTAATGAGGACTCTTGTGAATTTTAGGAAAGGTGGAGCTGAAAGTCCCAAGATGGCACTGTTTTAGCACAAATTATTCAACCAATTGCTCTCTGGCCAGATTTAATGGTTGACAGTCCTTCATCTAGTTGGTTTCCAAACAGTATTTGCCCTGCACTGAGGCCAGTTTCATCTCTCAGGTTTGTCCGTATATGTCTCATAATTCTGGAAGGTTAATGTCATCTTGCTAAGGAGAAGTCACTCAAGTGAATGTATTGCAGAGTGAAGAACATTTACAGAAGCCCTGTGACTTGAGTCTTCATGGAAATTTGATGTGGTGTGCTCCACTAAATCCACTAAAATATATATTTATTTTCTGGGATAATAACTCTTAATGATTAAAAAGTTTTGTAGCCTCTTTGTAAAAGGTTARCACTTTGCTTCCTTGTCCCATATCCTACAAATGTAGAGTACAGGAAAGCTGTCTCTGTAGTATGATTTGGTGTAGCTGTGGTATGCTATTTCTCACCACCTCAAGCTCCCTGGTTTTGCATCCTGATCTAAACAGTGGTGGTACAAACCCAGTTATGTGTCAAACAGTTTTCTTTTAACTGGTAGGGCTTTAAAACATGTAGTTATTAGCATTTATTAATAGGAATCAAATTGGATTAGGATCCTGGAGTGCTGCAAAAGTGTCCTTTTAAAATCTACACACATAGAAATCCAAATCAGCTGGTACAAAGGGAAAGGAAATCAAATTGTTATCTATGTATGAGAAGCTAAGTCCAGGGGAAATCAAGTMATTTACTGTAGCTCCTTTGGGAAAGAAAGTTTAGGGAAAATAAGAGGTTGGAATTCAGATTTCCTAAATGTGGTCTGATTCCCCAGCAGCAGAACAGCTTTGCACATTGATGCATCTAGTCCAAAACCCAGAAGATTTCAGCACTGTGGGTTTAACTGCTTTGTGCAGTGAAAGAATAAGCCTCTGGAAAAGTGCTCTAATGATTTTTGGCAACAGTTTTAGAGATACCTAGCCTTTTTTAATGAGTTACTTGTTTTCTTAACCCTGTTCTGTAGTTCAAAACCTAAGTAGATACAGATTTTGAAAGTAAAAGTAATTGGCAGGTAAACTCATGTTAAAAAACTGAAAGTATTGAAGCGTATTTCTTGTTGTCTTTCTTTTGCAAAAAGGGTCCATGCTTTAGCAGAGTATAGCAAAATTTGTTTTTAGCTTAGTAGTTAGGGATTAAAAAAAAAATAATTTAGAGTATTCTAAATATGAATATTGTAGAAAAGCGTGCCTAATTTTAAGTTTCTCTCAAGTGTATTTAAGACCGAAGTGTCAGCTCTTTTGTAATCAGGATCATTCCTGTTTACAGTGCAATTTTATATTTAATTTCCCTTTTGAATGAGCAGGAAAAAGATTGTTTTTATTGGTATCTTTGTCGCTTATCCTTCTTTTCTAACACTTTCCCATGGTATATTCCCTGCTGGCTCCGTCTGTTTTGCCTTGACATCTAGACTTGAGTCATGCACAAACAACACCTGATGGTGTCAGTGGGACCACTGCATACATGAGTGTCCCCGCAGTAGTGCCCTGCCAGCAGTGATGACATTCCAGCCTCAAATTTGACATTGATACCTGTTCCAAAGGCAGAGAAGAATGTTATTGCATGCTTGTGTTTAAAACCACATGGAAATGATTTTACAGTGTTTTCTTTTTTACTAAGTAGATATGCAAGTCAGCCCACGCCATAATGCTGGTTTAATTCCTGACTATGAAACCATATATATATATGTGAATTGTGTGTGCATATAAGAAAAAAAAAATATTAAAACTGTGTGAACATCCTATTTTTTCATATTTARTATMTCTGTTCGTCTGTTGCTAAATCAAMCTTTGAAATTTTTTTTGYRCATGTGTTAKTTTGATGTAKCTATATTACTTYGTTGGCTTTTCAGACATATTTAAAGAAGTAATTTTACAGACTTTTATTTTCTTGAGATCTTATACACTTCTTTTTGTTGTTGCCAACATAAATGGAAATTTCCGTGTACCATTAAGAGATGTCCAGTGAAAAGATTTTTCTTTTGGGTCTGTGTGAARAACAATTGCCTATGTGTATAAGTGAAATCTACTTGAACTGTGTTATTACACTTTGCTGAAGATCTCTTACAAGTGAAATTCTCATGGAAACCTACTATTAAAAATTYAGYATTTGCATGTTATGGTATATACTGAGACAGCCAWTGACTSAGCTGAACAGAATGAGTTTTATTGAGTAAACACTGAATAATGACCACTGAAGTCACCCTGTTCTGCATCTACTGGAGCCCTACGCCAGCAATGTTTTTGCTATTTGACACCTTTTTTCTTCCTTATGTAAGCACTTTAATAAGAGAAGAAGTGTAATACTGGATTTCAGAAACAAGATTTATTCATTAGACTTAGAACAAGAGATGACCACTAACTGTATTGCCTGAGGTGGACCAYAGTGTAAATCACACTGATATTCTGTCTTTCACAGCCTTGTTGTGTGCAAGGTGTGTGTGATGGAGTCATCTCGGCCTATGAGGTGCAACAGTACTAAAACCCAGAAATGCACCAGATGTGAACAGAGAAAGATCATTTATTTTCCTTTTAAGTAGAAGTTCTGCTCTGGTATGCTTTAAAAGAGGTGTTTTGTAAGACTTTTGGAAGGTCTCTCTTCTGCAACATTATTATTTTTTTCAATTTATCTCCCAACCTTCATAGCAATAGCAATAACATATATAACGCCTTACAGCAGCTGAACACACAGCAATTGCTGAACAGCAGTTGCAAATATTGATGTTCAACTCTCACACGCCAAGAAATGAGCCTAGCAGTTAATTAAATAGGTCTTCCACAAGTCCATATTTGCAAGTTCTATTTAGTGATGTGGGACTTACAGCCTGTTGAATCTTGTGTTTCATCCTTAAAGTTCTATTGTAGGRCACCAGTTTAATAGTTTTGAGGATGTGAGGTCAACAGCATGGGAGCAGGGATAAGAGTAACTCTGTTGGCCTGAGCAGTTTACTTGCAAGAGAAACTGGAGTGTGAGAGAGGGAGTGGTGTGTGCAGGGCATCTTTGTGTCTGTACAGATGCTCATTCCTTTGTAGGTCTTTCCCTTAAGGAGGTAACCTAGTGGAATTTCTGCCCATTGTAGAAGGCTGCACTTTGGGGAAAATGGATGTACTGTGTCATTAAATGAATCAATTTTGACAATTGTCACATTCCCCTGTGATGGGGTTTAGCTTCACCATCTCATTCAAGTGGGGCATATCTCCTTTCCTTCTCTCTCCTGGAAGTGGCTGCTAGTGAATGATATGGAGCATTTGCTGTTAACTGTCAAGCCATAATGTTTTGTTGAGGTTTTATAAGCCTGAAGTATAAAGTAAATTGAAATTAATTTCTTAATATAATGCCCCACACACAGAGTGTTGAGGATACTCGAAAGCTATGGTTCTAGGTTTCCCCCCCTGAGAAGATTAATACATTCTGCCTACTTAGAAAGGAAAATTGCAGGGTAAACTTGTTTGCCTTAAAGCTGCTGCATCTGAGTAAGATGCTGCTGATGCTTTTTGGACTTTGTTACCACACAGTATCAAGTTTTAAATTTTTCATAAACTATTTAATAATTTAAAATAGGAAAATGAGAAGTGCTTCTAATGCTCAGGGAGAGTCACACTGCAAATCCCTGAAGCGACCACGTCCACTTCATAACTGATAAAGTTTTGGATGTTGATGTTTTTTGGACCAGAATTACTGAAGAGTGAAATGGTAGATTTGGGTTTTATTTTAGTGCTGTCCTCATGTTAGTAGTGTCTTCTTTTTTAAAGGAGTAAGATTCTTCCTTACTACATAAATCCATGGGAAGTGCACTCACAAATCAGATGAGCATTATGATAAAATCATGAGTCTGGCTGCAATGTGTGTTTGTAAGTCATCCCTGACTGGATTGTTCTGTAATACTAGCAAGGACTTTGAAGTATTTTTAAAGCAGGCTAGGTTTAAATTAGTACATTTAGCAATGATGTGCTTTCTGTTTTACCTTAGATCAAAGTTTTGAGCCCATTGTTATACAGCAACAGGCTGTAGAAGTTGCAGTGGATGTGGAATGGGGGACTCTGTGYCTTCTTTCAGGTCTTTGGCATACTATGAACAGCTTGAAATGCAAAGGTGTACTAGGAGCCCCGATCTAACCTTAGTGCAGCATTGACTGTCCTACAAGACTGCCCTTTGCTAACACTTGAAATGTCCTGTTTGCAGCTGATACAAATTACATATCAGTATTAAACACAAATGAAGCACGTGTTCATGCAAGAGCAGCAAAATGCTGGGCTGTGTGAACAGAAGTAGAGGAGGCAGAGATGGCAGCTCATGTGGAGCAGAATTCAAAACACCAAGGCCTTACACACACATCTAGGAGCAGAGAGAACAAGYTGTTAAGTTGAAATTGCTTGCCTCCCTTTCTCTCTGAACCACAGAAACAGTATGCACATTTTAAAAACGTTGTGGTATGAGTAAGGACATCACTGTGCACAATTCTTTTGCTGACTCTAGTAATAAAGCATTCTGCCCTTTATTTATAGGACTGCCTCAAGGATCTGACAAGAGGAATTGAGTGTGCTGCCAAGATATTAAATGAAATTCCCCAGAAAGACATTCAGTGCACTAAAAGAGCCTCAAAGGCAAAAAGGGAAGGAAATGACCAAGGTAAGTCATACATAATGATCTCAGTTGGCGTCCATTGATCTCATCCAGGATCCTTTGAGAGTGGAATATCCATAAAAGTCTTTTAAAAGTCACTTGGATATTCTGGGTAGTGTTTGTGCTCACAGAGATGCATTGTGCAGCAGTGAGGTTGACCGTGACAAGCCRTTTTCTTTTGACCCAACTAATTAAAATATTAAAATAATATTGTTGCCTCAGTCCATTGCTGTTAATCTGAAAAATCAGCCAAGGAATACATATTTTATCTTTAATAACTTTAGCTCTCTRGTAAGATTTCTTTGGAGGAGAACCATCAACATGGGACTGTACTAGAAGTGATGAAAAGTCTCTAGAGYTTGTGCTCCAGGACAGGACAGTGAGGGATACCTGGGGTGAGTATGGGACTGAGGCAAGTGCATAGTGATACGAGATGCAATTGTCTAGGATAGATATCAAATTCAAAAAGAATTATGATTAATCAAAACCCACCTGGATCTTTTTAGTAGCTTGTGGTTCTGGTAATCAACATTATAGTTGTGCTTTACATTTCTAATCCTTCCTGTTCCCTCTTCCAGAAACAGAAAAGAAATAGAAGTTTTATCGTGTTCTTAAAAAACAATGCCACCACATTGTGATGCTGATGAAGTGCTTGGAGCTATGGAACTGTACAAGAAATATTGATGTTATACGTCTGAAATGTGGCAGTCCAACTTTGCTCTAGTCATTCATTTGGGTAATTAGCAAAAGTGTGCGTCTCTTATTCTTCAATCCTTTAACTCTCATCTCCAGTTTATTTAAGGTGGTGTATTGTATGCACTGTATTTCACAGGCATTAGGTAGCGTTAGGCAGGCAGACATAAGCCTTATGCTTATAGTCTTGTATTTTCATTTTTTTTTTAGGCTCAGATTGCTCTTGTGTACAGTAACAATGGAACTTTCACATTTTAAGAGTCTATGTCGTGTTCAGCAGGAATCTTACCTGCCTGGTGCAGGTGTAGTGATTAATAGTATTGCTGAAAAGAAAGAAATTTTTCTGCCCCTTTTATTTCATTTTCAAATAAAGAATTAAATCTACAGCTTCGAGGAACACTACCTTCCTCACTGAGGCTAAGGATAGTAGTAGTCGACATTCACACTTCCCTGAGCCRAAATTATGCTAATATCATATGAATGAGGCTTTCATGTAAATGCCATTCAGATTTTCCCTCAACTGGAAAACAATGTAGTRGTGCCATGTAAGATGCCTTGCACACAAATATGTGTAGAGTTGTTTAAAAGAGCCTAAAGCTGGTAATAAGGCTTAACATRGGGTCACTTTGTTCACCCTTGAAGTGACTCTAGTTGCTCAGCAGGAAATAAAACAGGCCTTCTGTACCAAAAATTAGACTATTTTGGGGAACTTTATTCTTATAACAGAAACAATTCTATCCACACTGAAAAAGCACAGGCTATGGCCTGGTTGGAAAGTGGCCTGGTTGGGCTTTGTCTGAAACACCCGTGTGACACTAAATTAAAAATACCTACAAGTTTTGATGACCAAAATATGTCAGTGCTTTAAAAACAAAACAAAAAAAAATCACTTTGATCCTGAACAAATACTTCRCCCTGTTCCATGACTTTTTAAATAGATTTTTTATTGATTGCAGAGGGAGCTTTCAATACTGCCTTTCTTAGAGTTGGACCTCTTTGCTAAACAGCTGCCCCTAAATTTTAGCAGATGTTTCTCTATTTTAGGCTTTTTGAAACCTCTAAGTATTTTTTTTTCCATTTAAGTACATTAGGAACAAATGGTGAATTACTGAAAGTCAGAAACCTTTGCTTTTATCATAAAAGTGCTGTCTAATATCAGGAAAGGTGATATCAAGGCCTTTATTATTGTCTTCTGGATCAAATACCTACAAATTAGCCCAAATTTAATTCAGTAAAACAGTTCTGATTGCTTTGAGTTGAATATGAACTGCAACAAAATAAAATGGCAGTTGAATGAGCTGATGAATTAAAAAGGAGAATCTTTTACAGCTGGGAAGCACTTTGATGTGTCTTTTATTATTTCCATGCTGCACTATGTGCTTTTGGTAACTGTGGCTTATTGATGGTCTGCCTACATCTGTGTGCAACCTTGGACTACCTCTGTTTTGATCCTGATACCAAGATTATGGGAACCATCAGTTACAGTGAGTGCAGCTGTTAGAAACTGGAGTTCAGAAACAGGATTTTTATTCCAATGAGCAAACAAATWACTGAGCATGGGTAGCAGCTCACTGCAGTTAGGTGAAAGAAGTTTTTATTGCTGTTTTTGTATTGCTTGTTAAAGAAATATATCAAGAAAGCTCAGGCTTTTGGTTGTTTGAGTAAAAATGAATGGAGTAAGTTTTTAAGTACTACAGTTTTTATTTTCGGGTTGCCTTTTCTTTTCCTTCCTTTGCCCCTCTTTGTAGAGGTAGTAGAGGTGTAGAGGTTCCCCCATCCTCAGCTGCCTCATGCAAGCCCTACACTACCCCTGACAAGATCAGTTCAACCTCTTGGGTTGTTCCATCTTGGGTTCTTTTCTAAACCTGTTGGTTGACTACCCAGGATTTGTAACCAAAATGCAGGAGCCTGCTTTTAAACTGCAGCTACGATACACTGTTGAATGGGCACTGCACTGCAACGTGTCCACACTTTGGAGAGAGCGGGGGCCTTCCMTTGCACTGACATCCATGCTGCCATCGCTTTCCTGACGGTGTGAAGCTCATGGTGCAGGAAACCACTTGCCTTAGAGGCCATGCAGGTACAAAAGAATATCTTAAGCTTAGCAACCTTTGTGTGTCTTTCAGGTACCTGTTTCTGAAAATCAAACTGCATGTGAAAAGAAAAAAGGTGCCAAGAAAATTTCCTAATAGAACCAAAAACTCTGTTAAAATGGAACAGCCTTAATTTCTATCTACCCTGCAGGATACTCTATGAAAATGTTCCAAGCCCTTTCTTTGAAGTGTGGAATGACCTTTCCTGGCTCTGCAGCCGATAGTCTGGAGCTRTGCTCTCCTGAAGCTTGCCATTTTATCTTGCTGCATAAGTTGAGAGAGAGGGGTTCAGATTTAAAGGAGAACAAGAGTGGCCAGAGAGTTGGACCTGTGGCCAGTTCCTGCTGCCTTCTACTCCAGCTGTATGTTTTAGGTTTATTTTTACTGGAAAGGCTGAGRAGAAATTTGCCATCCAGGGGAACCCCCTGTTGCAATGCATTTGTCCAGTATCTTTAGATGCTGACAGCATCTAAGTGGTTAGGCACAGGCCATGCTCACATTGAAACTGAGCTGGCAATCCTTGCTCACAGACAAGAGCTATCAGATGGTCCTGAGTGCTAGGTTAATAGTTTCATGCTTTCCAGCTAGCTTGGAGCATGGTTAGAGCACACTTGAGGATTGTGCACAAAAATGTGTGGCTACCCTTATAACAGAAGGTGTAACACACTTTTTGTTCCCTAATTACTTACAGTTAGGATCTGATTTAAGGTGCTTGAAGAATGGCTTTGCTCTCTTGATCCATTTTTAGATTTTTTTTTTTTAATGCTAGATATAAAAAGGCTGTGGAGATTGTGGGGTTTGATGTTGTTCAGCTGGATTAAAAGCCTTAGTTGTTTTACTTCATCTATCTCTTTGCAACTTCTGCAGCCTCAGGAGAAGCCCTGAAGACTTGGTAGAAGATCTTTGCTGTAGTCTTTGATTTATTACTAAAAGACATGAAAGCTATTTATGTGTTGGCTGGCACCCTATCTTGGTTTAGACTGAATGTAGCATTTTTGTAACAAAATGTTTAATATCCTCTGATGGTTTGACTTGTCTTCATCTGTACAGAATTAARGAGTCTGTTTGGGTATGTGGGTATGAAATACTCAGTCTGCTTACAAAGAGCTAAACCGTGTTCTCCCTGGGGGAATGTTGTATCCTTGAAGGAGGATCTAAGGTGCAGAAGTGAGGAAGATAAGGAACGGAGCTGTGTGTGCAGAAGAGGTTATGACCATGTGGGATCAGTGTCTGATAATTCACTGGGCATTTTCTGGGATGAGAGACAGATCTTTATTCCTCAGAATCACCAGTGATGTGGYCCCTGGGAAGTGACAGAGCTGCTGGCTTCTAGGGCCATTCCTGCCAGCATCCTGAATATTTACTGTACCTCTTATGGGTGTCTCCTGTTTTCTGAGCTGAGAATGGCTTTGTTTAGGTGCTTTAGAGTGGGAAATGCTAATGATTTATTCTGTTTAGATTGAGTCAAGGTTCTCTGAGCTCTAAAGATAAATGAGACTGTCACTGGAAGAGGCTTCTGTTGTTCAATGGCAACATATATTAAGTTTACATGGTGTTGAAAAATAACCAACYCAAAAAACCAACTTTGGACTGCTTAAGACAAGAAACTAAATGGATGGGCAGTTGGGGAGAGGCYATAGCAGAAATAGTAAGGGATTTCATTTATTTAGGACACTCAGCTGGTAATTTCTATTTGGCTACATGTTTCTGTCATAKATATTAGAAAATTTCCATTGCATTTAGGAAGTCAATGTGTGCGATAAACTGGTGTCTGGCATCACAGAATAAACAAATGCATTTTCATTGTTTATCTTTTACACTAGGTCAGAATTCTTAATGAGTTTTTGACCACCATTTTGGAAACAAGGCCAGTTAGAGAAATGTATTTTAAATGGCGGTAACATTAGGAAGGATATCTATGAAATTAAGACTCTATAGTAGTGGCAGGACAAAGATTATTTATTTTCCAAAATAATATAATTTCAGACCAAAGGCTGGTTAAATTTGTGCCAACTTCTATGTCTTGTTTCAGATGAAGGAATAGAAGTGAAGCTTTTGACTTTCTTGAATGTCCCTTGTTTTAGATTAGGTATGTTTAAAAATGAAAGCTAGCACCTGAATTTTTTTTCACCTGTATATTATGGCTTTTTCTACACATTTTATTTCTATACTAGGTTTTYCCAGCCACATGAATTTGTTTCAACAAAGTTTCTTTTTTCTTTCTTGCTCAACTGTTGGGTCAAACTGGAAGCCATTTAAAACTCTGGGAAATTTGATTTGATTTTTACACCATTGAAAATGCACCAATGACCTGTACTGTTCTTATTATAAGGAGGAGCAGAATCTTAATTTTTATTTTTTAGAAGGCAATTTGTGTAGTAATGTGACCATTTCTTACAAGGGCTTTACGCTAACTAATGTGCAATTACTTCAGTCAGTGCAGTATTACTGTATTAATGTCAGGKTTTTTTCATATTAATGGTTTTATGATTAGTAAATTGATATTTCCAAGCCTAAATGTATCCGGTGGGATTAGATGTATTTAGTCAAARTTCTCAGATTCTCTACAGGAAAGAACGAGGTGTATAAGTGAAAATAGTCCTTGGAGACAATACTTAGAAGGAACATTTTCTGTGTATTATACACGAATCTTAATTTTTGCTACCTCTCTGCTCTTCCTATTAGGAATTTCCTTGGAGAAAAAAAGCTGCAAAATCCAAATCATTGTAGTAAGACATGAACAGAATTAAAGGCAGGAGCCTTAGCAGGTTACTGTGCTATGTAATGGCACATTAACATTAGGTGGAAACTTTAGATTTTATTTCTATTTCATTTTTATATTGTCAGTTACATCCAGGAAGGTGCAAATCATTGTTTCTAATTTCTAATGAGCACAAGAACAAAAAAAGATGTTTAAAAGCATAGAGTACAGAAGTCCCATCCTTGAGTGTAAAGATATCGTTGTTAACATGGGTTTGCTGCAGTCATGCATG
Organism: Malurus melanocephalus; assembly: GCF_030028575.1. Classification (NCBI taxonomy): domain Eukaryota; kingdom Metazoa; phylum Chordata; class Aves; order Passeriformes; family Maluridae; genus Malurus; species Malurus melanocephalus. Next base: position 148,005 of record NW_026623952.1, read on the forward strand.
CACAGCCATTGCAGGGATAACACATTGCTGCTGCTCCCTGTGTTACTGTGTACCACTGCAGTGCAAGGCGTCGGGGTCCTTTCTGGTCTCTTAAAACACAGATCTGCAGCATTTCTTACCTCATGCTGCCCTTTGACACTCCTCTTTGCACCAGTGATGCAAACAGCTCTGARCAATAACAGAACAGCTCACTCTTACAGGTTTTCTCTTTTTTTTTTTTGTTTGAGAGAGAGAGAGGAAACACACGTTTCTGGTCCTACTAGGTACCCATTGTTCCATTATTAGTTGGATGTCACGTTTGCAGCCTGTGTTGGTTTTGCTTGGCCTGGTTTTGATAGTGGGGGGATCACCAAGACAGCTCCTCTGAGAAGCTTCTGGAGGCTTCCACCATGTCCAGCAGAGCCAATCTCTGATGGCTCTGAGGATGATGGACATGCCACCGACCAAATCTGGGCCAATTGGAGATGCTGGTTACGCCTCTGTGAAAACATATTTAAGAAGAAATCAAAACAAAGAGGCTTGCTATAGTAGTTTTACCAGAGAATGAGGAGGAGGTGAGAATATGTGAGGGATGCAGACACCAAGGTCAGTGGATGAGGAGGAGGAGGAGCTGCTCCAGGCGCCAGAGCTGAGATTCCTTTGCAGGCTGTGGTGATGACCATGGTATAGCAGAATGTCTCTCTGGAGCTCATGGGGTCCATAGAGGGTGCAGAGATCCACCCGCAGCCCATGGAGGAGGTGCCCCACGCTGGAAGGGGCAGATGCCTGAAAGAGGGCTGTGTCCAGTAGGAGACCCATGGAGAGAGAGGCCTTGCTCCCGAGATGGAACAGCCTGGCCTTGGGCCTGCACCCAGGGGATGAGGGACCCCATGGTGCAGCAGTTTTGGGATGATTGCCTGCCCATGCAGGGACTCACGCAGCAGCAGATGTGTGTGGACTGCTGCTCATGAGAGTGAAGCCACGCCGGAGAGGTTCACAGAGAACTCTCTCCCGTGGGAGGGACCCCACGGCAACGCAAGGGAAGGACTCTTCTCCCTCAGCAGCCGCAGATCGATCCGGTCATGAACGGACCTTGCTTTTTCAAGGGTTTATGCTGCTGTGAATTGAAATGTTTTTCCATTCCTATGTGCATCCACGCAATTTTCTTTTCAGAGGGAGCCTTGCCAANCAGGGGACGAGGGACCCCACGGTGCAGCAGTTTTGGGACGACTGTCTGCCCATGGGGGGACTCATGATGCAGCAGATGTGTGTGGACTGCTGCTCCTGAGAGTGGAACCGCGCCGGAGAGGTTCACAGAGAACTCTCTCCCGTGGGAGGGACCCCATGGCAACGCAAGGGAAGGACTCTTCTCCCTCAGCAGCCGCAGACGATCCGGTGATGAACTGACCAACCCCACACCCTGTTCCACTCCACCCCCAGCACTGTCAGTGCAAAGAGGGGAGGGAATGGGGAGAAGATCAGTGTCTTTGAGGGTTTTATTTTATTTCTCATTCTCCTCCTCTGACTTTGTTAGCAATAAATTCACTTTGTAACTTAAGTGGAGCCTGTTTTGTCCGTCAAACGTTTCCTCTCTGTTCCTTATCTCAACTCATGAACCCTTTTGCTAATTTTTTTCCCTTTGCACTCCTCTCCCCAGTGGTGGTGGGGAGAGAGTGAGTGAGCAGATGTTGTGGGTGCCTGGCTTTCACCCAGCATCCAAACCATGACAGAGCCCTATCTAGATCTAATGGAAGCTCCTTTCACACAGCATCTGCTTTTGCACAGTTTTAAGTATTGCTTGTATTCAATTACGGGTCACTCACTGGCCTTTTTACTACATGGTGGGTTTAGTTCATGCTTCAACAATTGCTTTATCAAACCTTTTGAACAGAGAGGTCTTATACATTCTTTTGAGTGACTTTCCCTCCCCTCAATCCTGTTGTCAATGGGTACCCTGGATTAGTGTCTGATTTTGGATAGTGTGGTGGCAACTTCAGCACTCTCTAAAGTTATCTGCTATCATACCAGACTGGGACATGCAGTTCTGTGTAACTTACTTTTGCCTGCTTTGCAGCATCCATGTGACTTTGCTCAGTGACTCTGCTTGTTGAAGACTTTTTTTTGTGGACAGTACTAACCCTTCTGAAGAACATCACTTGACAGAATGAATCTAATTTCCATGCAAGGAAATAGGTGTCTAGGAATGACCCATGATTCTGGAATTTGTTCTTGGTGGGCTTTTTTATGGATGTCCATTAAAATTTCTAGTAGGGGTAATGCGATTAGTTGCTTTTTCAAGGGTTTATGCTGCTGTGAATTGAAATGTTTTTCCATTCCTATGTGCATCCACACAATTTTCTTTTCAGAGGGAGCCTTGCCAAGCTTTGGGTCAGGGTATGGCTCCGTGAATGGATGATGCTTTTTGTTTAAAAGTAAGACAGCTAAAGATCAGCCCTGGGAGATAGGGAAAGGCATCTCCCTCCTGTAGAAGGAAGACTGTGAGGGGTCCACCATCAGAAAACGGGAATTGACTCAGGAGCACATATAGCTCAGTCCCTGCATGCCCTGTGACTGTGCCAGTAGCTTCCACAGTAAGGCTGTCTTTTTCTCATGTAGGTATAAAAGAAGGAAGGTATGAATTAATTTTTTTTTGTTTTGGTTTGGTGAGGGCTAGGAAGAGGAATTTTTTCAGCATATTTAAAAGCTTCCAAAGGAAAATGGTGGGTAGTTGTCTTTTTTGAACTTGAGAAACTAAACCAAGCAGAGTACAATAGCAGTGTACTGGAGCAGTTTTGGAGACTCTTGTGCTTGCAGGGAACGTGTCAGGTGAGATCACTAAATACTCTGAATTGGAAGGGACCCACAAGGGATCATCGAGTCCAGCTCTTAAGCGAATGCCCATACAGGGATTAAACCCACAGCCTTGGCATTATTAGCCCCTGTGCTCTGACCGATCTCACTGAGCTAATCTCAGTGTGACTCTACAAAGCCTTATCTCAATTGTCTCTGCTATAATCATCTGTGTTGGAGGCTCAGTGTACTAAGGCAGGACGATTACAGATGTTATCTGCCACATGATGGAAAAGCAAGTCCTTTAAAAACCCAATATGGTGTTACAGTAACACTCTTTCCCCACAATGGTTTCCAATCATGCTAACATAAACAWATTCTACAGAATTCTGAGCAAGTGTAATCTGCTCCCATTCAAATAGAGTGGATTGTTGCTTTTCATATCTTTAGCWTATGAAAACTGTGATGTATTTATAGTGTAGAAATACCAAGAATGGAAGGGATTAATCCTAATATRCATCAGGTTTTCCAATGGGAACTAAATACAGATATTGCCAGAAAATCTGCATAAATAAATCAACACATACACTGAATGAAACAAATATTCTGWTCCAGAGAGTGTGCTGACCCCTTTCTGAGCTGGAAGCATGGGCAGAATGCATYGGAGTTCTGCCAGCGAAGCTCCCATGGCTGATTTCTTGTCAGAGATGGGTCGAGGTCAGCTCTGTTTGTCCCATGAGAGGACCTGGAGCAGAGATGAGAGGAAAGCTGTGGCGAAAAAGCCAGGCTTTACTTTCATCATCCTCAGGCTCAAGAGCCCACTTTAGTACTGGCTGCACATTASGTGAACCTCACCTGCTCCTGGCCCAGGTAAGCCATCAAACTACCTGAGAAAGTCCCAGAGTCTTTCCTCTGCTGGCTGCTAATGCATCAGTCAAAAGCAGGCAAAGAGAGCTACATCTGTGYCTTTCCCTGCTCTGTTAAAGAACAATGAAGCTGCTCAGCAAGGGCATGTGCACATCCCTTTCCTGCCAGCTGCAAGGGACTCTGCAGAGGACTGCACCCGACTGCATGGAGGGCAGAGCCTCAGGGATGCTCTGGGAGCGCCAGCATGGGAAACATGCCTGCTGTAAGTTCGTATACTTGGCCTCATGCCCAAAACTGTAAACCATTGTGGCAAGACTTGAAATGTGTGTTCATGACTARAGCTACAACTATAAATACATTTTTCACAGTTCTTGTAGCTGTCGCAAATAAATTATCATGGGAAGTTTCTTTCTATTGAAACATTTGAGCAGTGCTAGTTGGTGATGCTCAATTCCACGCAGCAAAGAGCTGAGATGCATTCATAAATAATGGCAGCTACTGTGGGGCACAAACAAGATATTTGTCTTGTGCATGCAGTCTGCTAATACACCTAATAATGCAAATGCCARATGGATTGAGATTTGACATAAAATCTTCTGAAATATTGTCCCATTTTGTCAGAAGAAGAGGGCTGGCTCAGCTGTTGGAATTCAGTGTTGTTCTTGTGGTAAATCTGCTTGGAGTTCAGGGAATTTTCATTCACTGGTGTTTTGAACTCTGGGCTCARGTCAGTGTTTTTCTGATGCATGGACATGTGGGAGCTTGCGGTAGCTGACTTGACAAATATAGGTGACTGTATTTGGGAATTCTGGTGTTCGGTTATCTGAAAGCTGTACAGGAGAGTGAGGTGGGAGGAGCAGAGGAGAGATCTGGAGAAAGATGAAGTCATAAGGAAAAGTGAAGACAGGGCAAGTAATTTCTGGTGTCAGAGCAGAATATGAATGAGGTGTTTAGGTTTTTTTATGGTGTTTTGGGGTTTTTTTTCTCAAATGGGCTTTGTCCAAATATGGTAGAATGCCTAGTTCAAGATCAGAAAGCAGTTGTGTTGTCCTGTGTTCAAATGTGTTTCAGAATTGGCACCTTTGTGTGCCATATAACTGGGGAAATCAATTGTATATACAAAAATCTCTTCTCTGCCAGAAAAGGTCAGTTGTATTTATATGTGCTGGCTGGATCTCACCTCCTCAGAGGAACCTCATGTGTGCATTGGAACTCCATCAACTTTGCTTTTTAATGCTGTGTGATTTGATCTGTCCTGTGTTGTTGCCATTAGCCTTGAGGCTAATTTTTAATCCGTACCCTGCCCATGCCAGCAGTGCAGATCCTGGCTGTCAGCTGRCTTGGAAGCCGGGCAGGCATGGACTGGGGAACACATTCTACCTGGTAACTCAGTGCTTCAGCAGTGCCATGAAACCTGGCACCAGGGCAAGTCCYGCAATCCCTATGGTCTGCAACCTGTTCCTCTCTGCTCTTCCCCTCACCAAGTTATTAAACATAGTGGAAAGTGGTTAACAGTCCCTCCTGATCCCATGGAAGTTCATCTCCCTTAGCTAAAGGAACTGGCATGTGCTGGGGGAGCTGTAGGACTGTGTCCTGACCTCACCATAGGCTGTGTGAGCTCCCTAGTCAATAGGGTGCCTGCCCAGGGCAAACAGTCTGGCAGACAGRGACAGGCATGGAAATTAAGTACCAGCATTCATTCTTCAGGATTTTAACTCTCACAGGAATTAAGGTACAAAAGAACCAGTTGTATYTACATCACTATTAAGCATATTCAGGCAATAAAATAGTTGAGTTTAAAGCTTGTCTCCATTGTGGAGATAAGAAAACACAGAAAAGTAGTTTCAAATTAATTTCAACTGTGTATTAAATGTTAAACCTCTCTACAGAGGCACTATGTGAAGGGTAGAGGGGCTTTAATTTGCTTTATGTGTTTAACAGCATTGAGGCATTTTCAGTTCTCGATGAGAAGGTTCACTCCAGGGTTTATAACACTTTGTAGGGAGAAGACCATATGCATGTTTACAGCTGAAATGTTTCCAGGCTTTGGATGAGCAGGTTATTTTGTAATAGTTCAGCTCTTGACGCTCTTGTTTCACTTGAAGGCATGTGTTCATGATCTGGAATCAGACAGAACTCTGGATGGACTTCTCCTCTCTTCTTGTATGGCTACTCTTGCCTCCCTTGACATGGTGGAGAAAGGGCATTAAGAAAAGATGGCAGTGCATTAATGTTCTGGCTGTGCATTTGAAACCACCTATTCTTGGCATCTCTGCCCTAGTAAAACTGGCACATCACCTAGCCCACAGGCAGTGTGCCATGCAGACAGATGGCTGTGGCAGCAGGCAGCCAGGAGGCAATACATGAGCATCAAATGCATTTGTTGAAGGCAGGATATCAAGCCAGGAATGTCAAAGTGATTTTCAACCCAGAGCTGCTGAACTTGTATGCAAGGGAATATCATTGATACTTCAGCTTAGAGCTGGATCAGCTGGGTAAAGGTAAAACTGGAATGCCCAGATAATAGCAAATGGATTTCTGGAAAGCCTAAGACCAGATTTTGTTTGTCACAGGGCATAAAAGGGAGAAGGCTGTAGCACTGACCCTTGTCTCTGTAGGAGTGACAGTAATACATTGTGATACAGTTTTGGTTAATTAGAAAAAGCTTCTGGGTATTTCATGGGTGATTTTTAATTTTTTCAAACCTGAACAATATTGGTGTGCTTAGAACCCTTTTTCAGCCTCACCTATTAATGCTTAGCTATTAAATGATGTTGATAAGGGTCTGTATTTAATAGCCAAGTAAACTGCTGATCAGCTTTGTCAGGGCAATAGAGTGGGACTCTGGATTTCCATATCCAGCCCTTTGTTGATGGAGCACCACAATGCATGGAATGACAATCTTTCAAATTGTTAGCTTTTAAAGGAATGCTCTCATTGGAAAGCAAATGGTAGGAAACTTCTTCCAATTCTATTTATATAATTGAATTTGAAAGAATAATTTGAAATTGATTTTTTTTTAAAGATCTTTACAGAAAACTCTAATTTAACAATTTAACTCTGAAACACAGCTGACACCTAGAGAGRTATTGTCTGTGATGATCTGTGGATCCACAGCATGCACTTTTAAACTGTGTAATTACACTGATTAGCTTTATTCAGACAATAATCAGATCAGTGTCTGGTAAAATAAGAGGGKTTTATTTGGTGACATAAGAAGATTATTTTCATTTAGTAGGTTTCAGAGTTTGTTAGTGCCAATATGCTAAAAAAATAAAATTGCCTATAGTCATGTGGGACAGTTGGAACACAGTGAGTAAATCTGTGTTCAGACAGGAACAGATCCCACAGGGAATGCTTTAGCACGGATTGCTATGCTTTGCAAAGGAAATAATGGTCTTTAAAGCTGTCAGTTTCTCACCTAAATGCTTCTTTATATTGCAGTGATACCCTGAGGCACCTCCCAGCAGGGAAGCGATTTCATGGGAAAGCAGAGCTGGGGGCACAGGGGCTGAGAGCTGCACACCTGGGCTGAGCTCACCTCCTGCCTGGTGCAGCAGGGGGCTGGGGGATCAGGAGTTCCCTCCATTAACACTGTGCTCATCTGATTTTCTATATAATGCAGTCCGAGAAATATAATCTTTGTTTTCTGCACCACAATCTTTAATTTCCTATTTTATACTGTATTATAAAAAAAACGAAGGCTAGAAAAGAACCTTGTAACTTGTTGCAGTACCTTGAACTTTTTGCTTAGAGAGGAGTTCTGATTCTCTGCTCCCTTTTTACGTTTGATCTAGGAAAACAAGATCTATAATTTACAACAGAAACTTGGAAGATGCAAGACCCTCAATAATATCAAATCAGAGTTAGATCTACAATTTTTTTCTGTTTATTTAARATAAAATGAAAGCTAATTGATGCTATTTAGTAAAAATAGAGTAGTTTGGTGACAAACACTATTTTAGCCTCATTAATAATTCAGCTAAGATTTTAGTGTTGACCTGCTTCCTTAAATTTTAAATTTTATTGCATGTTATTATGTTTCCATAGTATTATGACTGAGGAGTGCTATTGTGAGTCTTCCAAAATTCAAATAATTCCATAAATCTCTTTCAGTCTAGCAATATGTTAATTAAAAAAAAAGTATYGTTCATGCCGTTTGAACACAGTCACTCATTATTTTGCTTGATGAAATGACCTTAGCAAGAATTTGCTCATGTCCAAAGGGGTAAGCTTGTAACTTCAGTAACATGGTTAATTTTAATTAGTCAAAGACGTGTTTGGRCTCTCTGTAGATTTGAAACATTTGAATTCAGTTTTGATGGCATTATTCTCAGGGAGCATGAAACAGATGCACGTAATTCTTGTTWGCGTATTACTTGAAGTTGACTTCAAACATGTGTTCACTGTAAGTTGTTAGACTGCCTTCATCTACTGGGAATCCAATCTGCCTGTTTGGCCTTTTTTTTTCTTTAATTACTTCTTCTATTATTGTTTGTAACTCCCACTTGGGAGCCTGTGCATGTGGTAGGTGGGCTCTTTTTACACAGAAGTCTGTAAGGAAAAACATCTTTTCTCCAACAGTTTGTAGTTTAAGCCTCAGAATTTTTTTCTTAGTTTTGTCTTTCATAAAGCTAACTTCTCTAAAGGAGGTATTTTATTTTTGTGTCAAATTAATTTTAAAAAACAGTATATTTTTCTGTAATGGTGGCAGCCATCTGAGTAAATTCTCACAAATTATAGTGGGAGTACTAAGGTCACCTGCTGTGCACAGCTGTCAGCTTTGAGGTCCAGTCTTGTGTGACAGTTTGCTTGAATGAAGGAGCTCAGATTTTGGCTCTTGGCAATAGAATCTCTCACACAGGCAATGTGTTTCTTTTTCCATGATTTTATGTGTAATGCCCTATTTGTTGGTCTAAATGACAATAGTATGTAATACTGTGTATGTTCAGGTTCATMCAGAGCTGAAAGGATTCGTTGCTAACCCTGCAGTTATTTTTTTAAGTCACTATTAAACATATAAAAATAAAATTTGAAGAAGAAGAGTTAGAGAGCATGTAGATATCTTGTAATCTATTGGAAGTCTTTGCACTTGTTCACTGTCTCACAGTGAATTTATGAGCTTCATTTTTCACCAAAATATTCCTAGCWGAAATGACTGGAGTATTTTTGTTTATTACTTCCCATACTCTAAAGACWAGAAAGGCTTTAAACAATCTTGCTGCACATGAGCAAGCCTCCTCATGCAGAGCACTACTACTTCAGCAGAGTTCCTTGGGTTTGTCTTCAATCACTATGTTATAGYATCCAAGCTGTAGACTAAGACCTTGATTTTTGGATAGAAGCAGCCTGCTTATAGAGTAAAAAATAGGTTTGCCTAGTGTGAAACAGCAGCACTGCTAGGGAGAGGATTGTCCAACACATCTCTCCATCTTCATGGATACAGGACATCCAACCTCTCAGTCTCATGGAAAGAAAACATGAGAGTGCACAGAAGGCACAGGAGTTCCTGAAGCAGGTCAGCCTGAGAGRACATTGCATCAGTCTGTTCATTGTGGACTCTGTCATGTATTTGGCTCAAGAGCATGCTGTGTGATCTGTCAGATCACAAAATAGGTGTGCAGCAGAACCAAGTGTTGATCTCTGTTTAACCACTCCACAGCCAGAGGACAGCTCAATGACTGTTGGCTGCTGCACAAGAGAACTAATAAAGACATTGCTTGGTTTATTTATTTTATTTCATAAGCAGACTTCTGGGGGTATATTAGACTTCAAAAGATCTTTATTCCTCTTTCTTCCCTGAAAAAGAGGCAAGTTTCCTTTACACATACTGCTTTAGGCCCATATTTCAAACCGACACACTGGTACCACAGACTGTAGAGCTGCGCACATCACTCATGATTCATTGCTCCCCATCCACACAGTTCCTCCACTTTATGATCAAAATAAAACACTTGAAATGCTCTAGTCTGCTGGGTGGGAAAGAGAACAAAATGCTGGAGGGGAACCTTTAAGTAGTATCTCTCTGGACTTATTTGTAAGACTGTACTATTTTCCCCACAACTCATTCCGTGTTTCTCCTCCACTTTTCCATCAAAAATTCTGACTGGTACTGACAGAAATGATTACAGCTTATAAGTGATAATATAATCCAGTTTTCCTCCAGGAGAGATGCTATCAGAGAACATTTTAAAAAAATATACTGGTAGAGAAGAGCCATCTTTCTTCATAGAATAACAGTTATTAATCTCTTAYTAGAACATTTTCGTATAATTTTGGACATTTATTTCCATGCTGTGATATTATAAAACTAGGCATTTGTGYCAGTTTTGATGCAGTGCAACATGCTGGAACATGAAAAGCTGTAATTACCACCGTGGTCATTTGAATTGCTAACCAGATCCTGACATTTTCAGATCGGACCAATTTCTTAGTGATCCAGAAGTAAGCCTGGGTGCAACATGAGCTGCATTTTAACAAGGCAACTCAACATTTAAAAAGAAAATACAGTGAACTCACATGCCCCAAACATTCCTAAAATGAAGAGGTACTTTAATGTTTTTCTATTGCCTCCTCTAGACTGTTTTGTTTGTGAGGATTTGTTAATAAAATTTTAGCTTCTGTCAATTTTGATGCATTKGAAACATTCAAAAACTTCTCTTTCAGAAACTTTTTCTACAACCTTTAACTGTTTCTAGTGGACACACTTAAGGCAATCCGCTCTGAGGTTTGTGTGTGAATGTGTTGTGTACCCTTACAGGTGTGAGCTTTCAGTTTTCCTGAGGTTTTGGGTCATGGGCTGCATTCCCTGTTCATTTGGGTTTTTCGCATTTCAAGCTTCATAACTGAGTTTCCATGGTGTCTGGAGAGCTTAAGTTTAGCTAGTGGATTCACTTGTCCATGCTGCTGCTTGCTGCTGCTGCTCTGCTGGTGTTGTCAGAAGAGGTTGTTTTGCTGCAGAGCTCTGCATCTGCAGGGATTGGAAGAAGGAAATGTGACAGAGCAGAGACACAGCAAGTGAAGTGTTCAAGTGATCAACAACCCTTCAAATGAAGGGTGTGACACCCTGTGAGAGCATAAGCTTTTCCTTTCAAAGAGTGATTCAGAGGCTCTCAGCATCCCAACCCAGTAGAATAAAATATATATCTTTATTTTTTTTTAAAAGAAGACTCATGTGCTTTTAGCCTATTGGACCTGAGTGATGTAGCATTGAGGCAAAAGATACCTTTTAGACTTGAGGCTGGAGAAAACCATACAGMAATCATCTTACAAGTGTGAGGAGGAAGAGTGAGAAGAAAGAATATTTACTTCTATAGTGCAGAGCAAGAGTGACATTTGTAAAAATGTTTTCCACTTCAATTCAGTAACTATGGAAAACACTAGACTAGGTGAGGAAAAAACCCAGGAAACACAGTGAAATGTGTTTGAATTAGTGGGAAATACTTTATAGGATTACTTTTTTTTGGTTATTATTTACTTGCAAAATTTTGTAGCTGAAAACCTGAAGAGTCTGATTTTTATTTCTGCCCTCTCCTTTTTTTCTTTGAGATGTGCCAGAGTATTTTCCCCCAGAGAAAAGGTGAATTCTTCACTCAGTCTGGGGAGGTTTGTTGTTCTTTTTCTCCTTTGGACAAAGTTATCATTTTCCTTAAGAAGTGGGTCTGCTTATTGAATCAAGGAGAGAAGGAAATATGACAGAAACCAGCTGCAGGCTTCTTTTAAAGATCAAGCTTCAACCTYTCATATATAGGGATTTCACCTTTCTTGCATGAAAATATCAGATTTGCATATATGTCATAATGTTTTTGTGTATTGAACTATGAAAGTGTAGCTTTAGACAAATGAAGCTAAAAACTGCCTTAAAATAACAGGTTTTTTTTCTCTATGACTGTTTTTGCTTCTTAGAGGATTGAGAGAAGTGCTTTAATCTATTTCTGTGAAAGCATTTGGAATACATAATTTATAYATTCCTAGTATGCAGTGTAGTAGTTGTTGAAATATTGCTGTCAAAGCTACCATTCTCAGTTTAAGCCCGTCTCTCCTCAAAGTGGATTTTTAGATGTATTTGCATGTCATGTGAGTTTTGGAGTGACTAAAGTGGTGCTGATGATGTGGAGGGGGTGTGTTGCTTAATGTCCTCTTCTAGGAGGTAAAGTTGATCTTGAGAACACAGATAATTTGGATATATTTTGCTTTGCTCTCAAGWTGGCAGTGGGTAATTTTCATACAACAGATGTGTTTGATTATGGCAACCTGGGGCATGAAATGACTTCTGCTGCTAAAACTAGTGGATTCAATASAGTGCTGTCCTGTGCTGTCATTTCTACTGCAGAGATGTCTAGACACCTCAGCTAGGGTGCCAGGCCCCCGAGTACTGAGCACTGTGTGCATGGGTAATAAAAAGCCTCCTCTAGACTCTTAACAGCTTAAAAAATACACTTGAAAAGCATGTTGGTCGTTTCAAAATGAAAAAAAAAAGAAAAAAGAAAAAAAGGTCTATCCTGGTTGTGAAACTCATATGTGGGGAAAAATAAGAAACATTTTCATGTGGCAAAAAAAGTGAATGAATCACAATGTGCACAGTTACTGTTTGACTCGTTCTCTCTCTGGGTTCTGTCCTCCTGGCACATTTCCAGCCTGTGCAGCCCAGTGTGCATCCCAGCAGTCCTCATAAGTCTGTTCCATTAGTGAGAATACGTGTAGGGCACTGAAATGTGTGTATGATGCAGGGCGCAGAGGCCAAGATTTTGTAATGGGCTGTCCCTGACCTACTTGCTTGACCTTTCACCAGTATTCTCTGTGTGGCACGGGATTTCTTTGTTTGTTTTAAAGGAAAACATATTAGCAAATTAGTAGCTAATAATATCTGTGTTTGGATCTATGAAGTCTGCATGCCAGGATATGAAGCAATGAATACATTTCTTGTCATTGGTCCTTGTGGCTTCTTGCAGAGCTGCTGCATTTTTATCTGAGCCAAGTCATGTGTTGTGCACATGCTCTCCTGGGCATGGCCCACTGCCCTGTGAGCTGCTGCTCTCCTGAATCAGCACTGTGCTGCTCTGACTGGAGCACAAACACAAAGAGTCCTGAGGCCATTGCTACAGATGGGCTTCTTTCTGCCATGAGAAAACAGAGTGCATGTTTCTGTATGTCTGCAACATACGGGAGTCACATTCCTGTGGCATTTTCATAATATACTAGATAATATTGCCATTGATTTTGTTTTAAGTTAAGACATGGTAGGAAACTGGAGGATTTTGACTGAGCCTAGAGACGAGACAAAGGCTTCCAGCCAGAGCAATGGTCACTGCCAWCCATCACTTCTTCCCTCCCCTGTCTGACAAGAGACAAGGTGAACCTGTTCTCATCCCTTCAGGGGCATTCTGCCCCTTGTCATCTCTCCATCAAGCAGCAGTGTCACCTGCAGTGACAGCACTGACATGAGTAAGTGGCTTGCAGGGATACAAGGAAGCATCACAGTGAACAAAATTTGTCAGCTTTAATTAGCAGTGTTGAGTGATGTCTTGAAAGCCTGTAGGTATAAACAGACAAATAAGCTGGTAGAATTAAAAACAGATGTTAAAATTTAACTCCCTTAATAACAACATCTTTCGTCTCCTCTCCATTAAAAAAAAAAATCTAATTGTCAGTTAATGCCCAATTCTATTTATACATTTCTCATTAACATGCAGATTCAGCATAATGTATTCATGAAGACAACATGCTTTTTATATTTGAATGGAGGTGGCTGTTGGTATTTGTCAAATCCTTCTGCTATTCCATTGTTCCTAGCCTCTTGTCCAGACAGAAGGGACTTGACTTAAAAAGTGGACAGTCCATATCTCAAATTCCATTAATTCTTGATCCTTCAGGAGAAGGCAAAAAAATTCTATGCTAAAATCCTAGAAAAATGTCATCCAGACTACTAGAATACACTGAAAACTCCTAACGTGAAACTCTTTCAATGCAATACAGAAATGTTTTAATCCTGYCAGCCATGCCATTTTCAGAGTCCCTGTGCTTTCCAAAGTAAGCTGGTGATCATGGCCATGTACAACTGGAAATTGGAGCAGGCCCAGCACTCATCTGAACAGCAGGATTGCACAGCCTCTCACCATAGCCGTGGCATGGAGTATAGCACTGGCTGTGCCAGCTGTGTGCCAAATTATTTTAAAAGGGGGAGGAAGAAGGAAGAAAAAACATTACGGCTTCCCTAGGCCTCAAGTAACTAATATGCACTTTGATTTATTTTGGAATTTTTTAATTGGCAAATACCCCTTGAAATGCAACTTGAAAGTTCTCAAGGCCGGGCTCGACTGGGCTTGGAGAAATCTGTTCTAGTGMAAGGTGTCCCTACCCACCTTTATGGTCGCTTCAAATCTTCTGGGTTTCTGTGAATGTTTTATGTTGCTCTACGTCTACAGAGCATAATCTAATGTAAGATTTAATTTATCTCTAAAATCTGGATTTAGGCTGGAGGTGCACAGTGTCTTGGAAGGAGGATCATAAAGATGAACACAATCCTGGAGCAAAAGTCTTATTCAGWAAGCACAGTCCGGAGACATGAAATGCTTCCTGTTTGAAGAGGTTGGTTCTTTTAGTCTGTTAGTTTAAGGATGAACAGCCTGTGAACAGCCAAAGATGGCACCCAAGCAAATATTGAGGGCATTTGGCAAGATTAGCCTGTTGTGACAGGGGAAGTAGCTGACAGAAACGGGGTCTTCTCATTACTGTGTTGCAAAGGTGCCCAGAGTGGGATTCTCATCTTGCACAACTTTTCTCTGCATCTCCTGGCTCCACTGTTTGTCTCTGTGCTTAACACTGAGATTTGAAACACAAAATACAGGCTGGCAGAGGTTTTCTGAAGCAGAATAAGCACGTCCCAGTGGCAGGAACAGAACTCAGAGCACAGCTTTTCCCCACCAGCCCTCTTAAGGGGATCATATCTTTGGGAACTTCTTTAAAGGTAAGTCTTCCTACTGGTATGTACTGGGAGAGAAAATTAGTCTCTGATCTAACTGCTATTGCTATTTGAAAGCGATACATTTTTCTGGATAACATATTTGATGTCAGRCTTCCCTATTGGAGCTTACAGGTACCTGAGGACCAAGCATTGATGTACTTCCTAATGACTAATTGGAATGCTGTTTTTCAGCTATTAGTCATTGTTTTTCCTGCAGGCTAGACCTGTATTTATGTCATGAGTGGCAAATGCTCCAATAAATTATGAATAGGCATGTAAATGTTTAAACCTGCGTCTTTGAACGAGAGGCAAGACTGGAAAAATAAGAGAAATTCTTGATCTACTCTGATTTTCACAATAAGACAGACTGTCAAGGTTAAAAGGACTTTCACAGCTTTTTTTTTTTACTTTTATATTATTTGCTTGATGTAAAATGTAGGTAGCAAAACAGGAGAGAATCATGGCAAGATGTCAAGTTATTATGACTTAATTTGTTCCAGAGAATATATGACTGAACATGTACAGTGTTATGATGTAAAAGTAAAGTACATGTTAAAGAGGTTGCCAAAATAAGCAGTTTGAGGACACATCTTCCATTTTTATGTTTTTGTCTTTCTGATGCTCATGGCTTGATATGACATGATTAGTCTTTGAATCATTAATATGACACTGCTATAAATCATTGCTCCTGTTTCTATTCATTTTTTCTGAAACCTGTCCTGTTGTAAACAGAAGAATGGGCAGTTATAGCTGAAATCAATAACTTTTTTTTTTTTTTTAATGTTCCAAAACATTGATATGACAAAACGAAACATACTCAGTATAGATTTCTTCTCAGAATTATGAGAGAAGTTGTTGGTTATGGAAGATGCCTAGATACGAGAGAGTCCCACACTTGTATGAAAATTACCTTTTGACCCTTTCYCTCATGTTCATATACACATAAGTCTTTAAGAATGTGGAAAAGGAGAAGGTACAGGAAGACTTTCTGGGGACCTGAGAGAGGTGATAAGCCAAGATCTGCATGGCCTGGGTTCTGGTGAGCAGGGATACTCGAGCAGCACAGCCCCAGCTCTGCAGGCAGTTGTGCTCTTTCCTCAAAGGTATTGCTATGACCTGGACCAGTTTGATTACTGCTTTTGGAATATGATTTTCGTGGTTGAAGATTTTTCTGCTTTAAGGAAGAACCACCAGCACAAACCAAAACAATCCCRAAAATACCCCAGGGATATACAGGTGCTGGTAGTCAATATGGCCATGGTTCTACTGCTAAAATGGCTTCTTCCGTGACCTTGTTATAACTGGCCTGTGTTTTCAGTGGCATGAAATCTGAAACCTGTCATTCCCCTTAGAAAGACAAAGGGGATCCTTCACCGAGGAATTTAAATTTCTTAATTTCTAAAAGAAATAGTCWTGTTGAACCAAAAGTGGTGCTCCTGTTGCAGGAATACACTGYTGAAGCTGTGTCACACTGCAAGGGAAGAGACTTTATGATTCTCTCATGTCCACAAATCTGACTGTTTTTTTTTTTTTTTTTTAAGATTGGAGGGTGGGATCCTCAAGGTTTCTCTGTTTTTCTTTCCTTCGAGGCCTTTTATCTTCATCTGCCTGTTGCAGGCTCATTCTCTCCAAATAAGACAGTGGGGTGACTGCAACTTTCCTCTTCTGTTATGAGCACTTTCTGTTAAACAATGGGATTTTTCATTGAGAAGAATCTGGTAGCTTAACATTTCCCCTCTGTGTTATTTAGAACTTGGACTAAGGTTGGCCATGATAGCACTTATTGTCTGTTTTCTTGGTAGGACCTTAACTAAAATGTAATWATGAACWGTCATTTGGGAAAGCTGAATTCGTKCTGGGACTGGGGAAAGGGACTAGAGGAGTGACATGGAGAATGAAGAACTCATGGTAGGAGACAGAATGAGCTAACTCAGGTGTCTGCTATGTGRCATTTCCTTGTGCTCTGCAAGCTTACTTTTAGATAAATTGGTTTCTCTCTTGCGAGTCTAGTCTCTCAGCAGAGTCCATATTTCTCAAAAATAAATATTTGTGTTTAAATGTCTGAAGCATATCCTACAATGAAGAATGCAGCTACCTCTGGGAAAGCAGGAAAGGCCAGAAAAATCTACCTGGATCAGGTTTTCCACACTGGTGTCTCCTCYACACCATGCTTTCTAGCCATACTGGTGAAAAATTATTCTTGTGAAATGCAAAGCACTAGAAGTAATCCTTACAGGATTTTTTTTGGCTGATGATGTTGAAAGCTTTCTTATATTTCCCTGCAGTTGGTAAAATTTTGTTGCCAGATTGCTCTTCGGGTTTGTGTGTTTCTCATTAATTTTCAAGGMGTTTAATACCATGGAATGCAAAGAGCAGGATTGAGGCATTAGATTCAAAGAAAATAGTCATGAGAAGGGAAAAAAAACACAGCATTCAATAGAATCTAAAATACTGAGAATATTTTTCCTGATATTGTTTTTTAATAGCTGATGTCTATTCCCTTAACATTGTCTAGGGTTTCTTGTTTAATTTATTTAATAGCAATAGTTTCAATATCAACAAGAAGTGAGGGGGAAAAACCCAAYCCCCAAGCTTGTGCCTCCTTGGCAGAACAAGTTCTGCTGCACATGTGCTTGCTGAAACTTGAGCAGGCTCTGTGTTCAGACCCTGAGCTGGAACCCRATCTCTGTCCATTTATGTAGAAGAGCCTTGCCATGAGTTCACTGGGCTTTACTTCATTCTCTCTCTCTGTAGCAGTGCTTTATCAGTCAGAAATTTGAACCCTAGTGGGATTTTTTAAAAAGACTTCAGCTAGTTCATCCATTTGCTTTGTGTTTAGAAATCCAGCTGTGTTAATTCCTTGAGCCTTCAGCCCATATTTTGGCAGATACACACATCTCTGCAGTKAACATCACATGGGCACAACTGCTTTCCTTTGTAACGAAGCTGSCCAGGAGATCTGTGCTATCAGTATGATAGAAAATATAAAATATTGGTTAACATAGAGAAATAGAATCTCCTTGAGATCTTATTGCTTTAATCTTGGAAAAATTTAGCTTKTCCATGTGGTTTTTAAGACCTGCAGCAAACTGAACATCGCTAATGATGGAAGACAAAGTGTGTTTGAATTTTGGTTTTTGTTCGGGTAAAGGATGATTTCTACTCCATGGGCAGAAGAACAGGCTCACACCTTCCAGTGTTTTTCAAACTGCCTGGTGCATTGTAGTTGGATTCTTTGTTTCCCTTTGGAGATAGCACTCTGCTTTGGAAAAACTAGACGGAATACCATCTACTCTGGTTCTTCCAGCAGGAATGCCCAGAAGGCCTTCTCCTAAATACAAGTGTGAATAGATTGTTAAAAACTACTAAATAAAAATATCKGTTTCATGCAAAAATATGTGATGTTTGCACCAAGGAGGGCAGAATGATTACTTTCTCTAGGCTGTGGGAGAACACTAACATATGCCATCCTTACATCCATGTAGATTGATGAATACCAGATGGAAGTCATGCAGAATGTTTTCTGTAGCATGCGTAAGTATTGTTGGCAGCTTTTCAGTTTTTGATATAGCAGAAGACAGTTGTACTTGCTTTACTGAGTTAAGATAAATGCCTGCAGACTCTAAATTCTGTTTAGGAGAAGAACAGGAACTCCCAAAGTTTTYAGTGATCCTTCATTTGTTGTTGAAGTATCAAGACTGTGGCTATCACTGCRTACAAGTGCTTGGTACAGACAATCTCTTCGCAGCCATTAGTGCAGAGAAGTGGCCTTTTTTCTCATCTTTATTTTTCATTAATTTTTATTTCAATCTTACATGTTCATTCTGGCTTTCCTCCAATAACCAAATATGCAYGTTCAAATGTTCACTAAGTAGCCTTTCATGGGTAACACTTGACTGCTGAATTTCATTCTTCTGTTTCTTTTCCCCAGCACTTTGTCCATCTTGTCCTTTTGCATCTTGCAGCTGCATTTAATTTGCATCAATAGAGTTGTGTGGACTGTGGCCTTAAGCAATGAGCTGTGCATTGCCAGCTGAGTAATTTTGTGTGCATGCTCCTGATTTTGCATTTCTAACTGTGCTCACTTACTGACTGTGCTTTGGGCAGAGCAGCAGTAACAAATCTGGAGGTACCATACACTGTTAGTGTATTGAAATACCCTCACGTGCAGCTGTTTTGTTACTGCTTTTGATGCTCTTCTTCCTCAGTGGGTTTGCTCTCAAGGGGTTTGAATGACTGTTAGTTTGTGACTCCTGGTTTTTAAGCTAATGGTCAGCAGGGATTTATATTTCATAACCTTCCTGGGATGTAGGCTTGGTTTGGGTGTAATTTCTATGTGGCTGTTATTTGCTTCCACCAGCCCCGTTTGTGACTGTTTACATAACTCAGTTAAGAACATTTTGACATATTTCCAGGTGAGACTAGAAATAAATCATACTGAAAAACTGGCGGATAGGCTAGCTGTTGTGGCCTGCTTGTGCAAGGGTTCAAAAGAGACTGTGATGGTTTAAGGAAAACCAGTTCTGAAGTCCATTTCCTTTGGGAAAAAGAAATGAAATTATTGATGGCTGCAAAGACTTACTCTGACTGGGGCACTGCAAATTGTCTCCAGTTGCTGAGAGCAGCCCAGTGTCCCAAGGAAGGGGAGTGTGTATTACCTCCCACAGTCAGCAAATCCAGCCAGTTCTCATTCCTTTGCCATGGAAGAGCTGAAATGCTGCTGACCAAGGAGACTGCACAAAAGCAGAATGGCCAAGTCAAGGAAGGGGTAGACAAAGTTTGTTTTAACATATTGGAGAAACACGATGAAATTACTTTCCCACAAGATACCCAGAGGAATAGGATAATAATTTAGGATAATAGTTGCASCTGGTTATGTACTTTTCAGTGACTTTTTTTTTTAATGTTGGAAAATGCTGGCTTCTCAAAATGAGAAAAATATTTTCTTGACATGTATTTRCTCTTTTAAAACTTACAAGAAGAGTTGCTAGTATGAGTCTTCTGAACATGAGAGAGATGACCCTGGTAACTTTTCTAAAGCCTGGTTGTTAGAGCACTCATCCAAGATGGAAGATGGATGAGTCCTCTTCAAGTCCTTGCTTTACTTCATCGTAAAGGTCCTTAAATCCARCTGGAGACAGCAGCTGGCTGGACACAGAGACTGCAGTGCCTGGGGTGACAGACAAGGTCACTGTGTGTGGCATGTCCCTGCTCCCCAGGGACCAGGGTAGCTGAGCCACTCCCACACRTGTCACACATGTAAATGATTGCAAGGAAATTAATGGTGTTTATTTTAAAATAATGCCCCRTTACAACTTCATCAGCCGCTCAAAACCATGCAGCCCCTGATCATCAGTTCCAGTCCTCTGTGATTCGGACTCACCCAGCTGGGTCCTGGGATGAGTTCTGCAGTGATGCAGCGATGCAGTTCTGCAGATGCTCCTGCTTTGCAGCAGTCTGGGATCAYAGGAAATAAGGCAAGCAAAGAAAGTTCAAACAGCTTCATGTCCCCATCAGGTCTTTAGAAGCAGAYGTGAACTATGATGATCAGAAATTTCAAATCTGTCCCAGGCAGATATCAAAAGCTTGYTGCATGGTTTGGGTTTGCTGTRYTGCAARCARCTTTTGGYTGCTTGTGGCCTGCTGGGCAACTGRAAGGCCAGACTGCTTCAGAATTTTGTGTATAAAAATGACATCCCCTCACATTGTCTCCAGCTCTGTGTGGTGCTGACTCTCTGYAWYMCCSTCTTCACTGCAGTAGAATKCAMWACTCRGATGYTGGCYAACCTGACTTTGGTTAGRGGGAGTGGCTGGGGGTAACAAGTTKTTASTGKRGAAGACACATAGTTTAATTCATGTGCTGTATTTAGAGGATGGAGGCATCCCAGGGGATTTGTAATTTCTCAGATTTTTGGGGGAGTGACAGATTGCCAGTAGCTGTGTGAGCTGTCCCTGCTGCACTGAGCTGCTGGGCAGGGTGAGCTCTCTGATGCCAGCATGAAATACAGTGACCACGGTGTGGATGCATGAGGCCAGGAGAGAGGGCTGCACTAATTCTTTGTGTTCTGTTAGTGCAGGAACGGAAAATTCTCTGTCTGCTTCTCTGTGCTGTGGTACAGATGTCCACAGCGTGTGCTTGAATGGGAAAGAATAGARGGAGTGCTGAGGAACAGGGGTGACACATCAAGAAGTACAAGTTGTAAGTAGAAAGCTATTTCATGTCATTCAGGGCAACAGGATTGCAGGGGGTTTATAATTTGATTTCCCAGCTTCTAACTAGCAGTGCCTGTTTTCAGTGCTCTTTTTGGGGAGACCTCTGTTGTGCTGCTCTCCACTGGCAGGTTTATAGGGTGCTCAGAGAATGAGGAGGTAGATGRAGTCATCACATTCTAATTGATTGCAAGGGAGGCAGAGATAAACCTTCACGGGGCMGGAATGTCTCTCTAACTTAACAGTTAAGAAATATCTTAAAATAATAGTGCAAGTAATGTGCAGTAAAGCAGCCATCAATCTTCCTTTTCAATAGACTTTTTAGGTTGTAATATGGCTRAAATTGAGTTATAGTTGGATTTATGCTTATCTTTCTCACTGTACTAGCAGAGCAGGTTAGGGATTTATTCGTATTTTTCTGGATGAGGAATTTTTGCAGAACTCACTTAAAGATCTAGTGCTTTTGAAAATCCCTTTCTGTGAGATTTAGGGGAAAAGGAAGAATGAATGGAACTGGCACTAGATTGATGGGGGAAAACAGTAGTAAAATGGTAAAAGAACCCTGAGAATTTTTTTTTTATTTTAAATTCTAAGCCTAATTACATGAAGTGTGTAATAATAAAGGCTGTGCTGCTGCTGAAGGGACAGARTTCCGCGCTCGATGTGTCGGTGCGGGGGGGAAGCGGCAGCGCGGGCAGCGCATCCCCGGCTGATGGCGCTCGGGCTCCACCGCTCTGCTCCTGCGGAAACAAATCCCTTTCCTGTGGGCTGTGCCGGCGTTTTCCGTCGAGTTAGAGCCATCAGCAGGGTCGGCCCCGCTTGGGACTCCTGGCCAAAGCTTGCCGTGATGGGGAAAGAAAACTGTTTGTGCTCCACAGTGATGCTCGCAGTGAAGAACGGCTGCCACCGCAGCACCCGCTCCTAGGGGAAATTTGGGATACTTTTACYCTTTTGAATGCTCTGTGCCGCTGTGCTGTACACATACAATCTGCTCCAATATATGGAGGGGGGAAATGTCCTGTAAAACTGTTGGTGACTCCTCTTTTTGCCTCTGTAAGYCTCAGTGTGTTGTATCCAAGTCAAATAATGAATACCACAGACGAATAACTGTTGGGAGAAGGTCATGGAACAGTGATGAGATGTAGCACATGCTGTCAAAGAGAGGGAGTATAAGCATTAAAAAAATACATGGTATCTTTAGAGCATCATAGAGCACTGCAACTCCTGCTGAGCCTTGACAATCAAAAGCATCCAAAACACCAACCTCCTGAACTTTGTTCAGCAGCACCTCTTAGCATTTATTCCTAAGATCCTGAGCGCAAGGGTTGCGGCAGCTTAGTAAGCGACACCTCAGCCAAACTTCAACAACTGACCATGTGCGTGAGCCTGGTTAGTAAAGGAAAATGGATTAGCTACCATCATATGTAATGATATTGTAGTAGATGGTGTTTTCTTCAGTGATTTGTAAGTCCTGCAATGGCATTCTGTAATTGCCATCACACTGCTTTTAGCACAGCAATGTGAAGAGCTGCATAAGCAGAGTAAAGTCTTAAATGATTGRTTTTACTTGATATATACAGGCAGGAGAGGCCCAGTGATGTGTGGCTTTATCACCATGTACCTTTTTTTTTGGGTGTGATTCTTAAGGATGGAGCAATGATAGGGRGATGTAGGTAATTAAGGATATTGCAGATTCCCTGTACTTGGGTAATTCAGTGATAACTTAAATTTTCCAGYTTTTTGCATCCCTACTGAATTCCTTTGACTGTGTTTAGGGGTTAATCTGTGARCAGTCAGTGCTTGTTTAAAGTATCTCAACCACATTTGACTGTAAAGGCTCAAGTAGTACTCAGGTTTTAAGGTCATAGTTCAACTGTTGCAGAACAAGTTTTTTTCTCTTATTTGAGACTTGGTACCACTGTACCATCAGTTAAGTGTGCTGTGAGAGGGTCTTGTCCAGAAGGGTTTTCTTTGCTGGGGGAAAGGCTGACAAGGGGTGATGTTTGAATGCTCAGCTGCTGGGTTTATCAGCTCAGGGAACCTTGCTGTCCTGAGTGCATCTGTTACCTGTGCTGGTGAGTTGAGGGCTCGCACAAAGGATGTTTCCTTCACGGAGGTTTCCCTCTGTTACAGTGTAGCTGTGTGACATTTTGGGTGTGCTATGGTAATAAAGAACCATCACATGAGGTTTGCTCTGGTTTTCTTTCTAACTGGTGAAGTCTCTATCATCCTTTTGCTTTCTTTCACTTTGATTTAGAATTTTCACTGTTTTTGTTGTTTGCTTATTGAAAACATACAGACAGGATGGCCCAGAGAGTGCACACATCTGTCAGATGATAGAGGCAGGCAATAAGACATATTGGGGACAGGTCCAGGGAAACCTGAAGGAACTTTGCATTGGGGGGGGGAAAGAGATGGTGAAGGTGGAGTTCTGCTTTGACCCTGTGCACTGAGGTCACAGGTGCATTTAGCGATGCTGCTACTCACAAGTTCTTCACAAATAATTGCTTCTGTCCCTGACATTTTCAGACAGATGAAACTTTAAAGACACTTTTAAAATAAACCTTTAATTCACTTCTGACTCCCATGAGTTATGCTCTTCCTCTGTTCAGAAGTTTCCAGCATCATTATGTTTCCAAGCTATGAAAATGTATGAAATATTACAATAGATATCTCTAACAGTTATGATATAACACAGAAGTTTATTTCAGCTTTGATAAGCATCTGAAGATGTGGATGCTTAGTTAGATTTACAGGATATTAGTTGTTTTGATGCAGAAATTGAATTCTCACAGATTTGCAATTTTTTTTTGCCAGATGATCCTGTGTTTCCCTCTTGCCAGGCTACAGACAGCAAGACAATGACCCCTTTTTTTCCCCTTCTGTGGCTCTAGTCTTAAACRGGATATGGAAGTGAAAACTGGAAATTCAAAAGCAAACGGGAAAAAAAGAATTAGATAGATATTTTCAAAGATTCTAAAAGCATAGGTATAAAATACACTTACTGAGCTTAAAATTTCAACAATGGTTTTTTCTACTTAATTCATGTGGTAGATGCAATTTTCAGAAAAGTCTCTTTTTGAATTGCCACAAGAATGCATTCAAATAACTTAAATTTGTAGAATAAGGGTATGAGAATTAACATACTGAACCTTACAGAAAGTCTGTGATCTCATCAAATCATATATGTCAAAGTCAGCTTTCGGCATCATTCGTAGAGTGTCGATGGGATGAAGGCAGTGAGATGGCAAAATAAGGGCAGGTAAAGTCATGACTCTGCTGTAGAACTGCAGGGAAAATTTTTAATTTCCATGCAGATGGGCATGCCTTGGTCACCCCTGGGCTGGGACACAGAAATGGTGCAGTGTGGGGAGTG
>NW_026623952.1:172842-177793 GCF_030028575.1 Malurus melanocephalus
GTCAATGTGAGTTGCTCTGCTGCTGCCCAGCAGCCATCCCTGCTCATGGAAATGCAGGCACAGATTTGAAGAGGGACCTTGCAGGTTCACCTGTTCATCTTGCTTGCCTCCACACTGCCACAACCATGCTTTTCTGACAGTCAGTGAACCTTTGCTGCTGGTGGTTTGGGGTTTTTTTTGGTTTTATTTTGTTTTGTTTTTCTTCTTTCCTGGTTCTTACCATGGCTATTGGTCCAAAAGAAATTATTTTATTGCTTTGCAGCTTGGGTTAATCTGCCAAATTGTCTTTGTAATGTTGTCTGTGTTGTCTTTGTCATGTTACTTTGGGTGCTGGAAACTGCAGGATGCTGAACGACAGCCAGTGCTGCAGCTTTCTTTTTGGTGCGTTCTTGGCCCACGTCTAATATGCAGGACTTTACCCATGAGGATTTGAATCATCACAGGAAAAAGGGGTGAAGTTGTTGCTTCATGGCAATTTGTGACTTCTACATAAAACATTTTCTCAGAACTAATTAAAACTTTAAGAACTTAAATGAATCAGTGCTGTGTAACTAACAGCTTATGTTAAAGGCTTTGAACAAATATCCATGATGCATCAGTAAACATGCAAATTACTTTTTCATGTTGGGATGTGTCTCACTGCAATTCTGTGCATTGATAAAAGGTTTCTCTTGACTGTACTTTCCGTACTTTTAAGTTTATTGGTTTTTCTAACCTCTGTTTCAGATCTTTTAAGATATGGAGACACAGTCTTTAAAATGACTTATCAAGCAAAATTCRCTGTGCTTTGGCAATAACTAGCTGTTAACAAAATGTCTAAGTTAAGGATTGAAACAAAGCAGAGACTGGTTACTGTTCAGTCATGACTATTCACTGTAGTAATCTTTAAAGGGGATTATTGCAGCTATAAAGTATTTGCCCATGGTTATGAAGACAGTTGTAGAGAAGATTAATGAGTTACAAAACTTTTGTTAGGTGTAGTTCACTCCTGGATTCTTTAACTGATGCTGTGGAGCAAACCTCGGTTTGGAGACAGAAAGGAGGGGTGTGGATTTGATCTGTAATGAAGATAATTAGAAGCATGGGATTCCTTTTCAGTTAGTTTTTCATAAGCAATAACCCTCTCTTGCTTGAGCTATTTCTGACACTCTTTTTTGATCTCTTCTTACCTTCTGTCTGTACGTAGTACAACCTATCAAGCAATACAGTTCTGCCTTTGACTTGTTGCAAGATGGTCAAAGCTCCGCAACTGCTGCCTGACAGATGCTGTTGGCAGAGATCTTTTCATTTTGTATGGACTTCTGCAGCTTTTCTAGAATCCATTTGTGTCCACTTTCCAATTCTTCAGCCTCTGGTACCTGTGTGTGTAAGTGCACAGGTCAGGAATGACACATCTGCCAGTGCAAAATCTCTTGKTTTGAGCTGGTCCCTTTTCCTCAGTGACATTAACGCTGCACATCTTTCTGCTGTGGCTGAAATCTTTGTCGGGATTTTCAAACTGACTCAGACTATCAAAAGAAAAACTGTGAGCCACCAAACAACCCAAATTTCCTAACCTATGAGTGTCACCCTGGTAACGGACTTGGGTGGGTTTTAGTCTTGGCCCTTTCCAACCTGGTGTACTCAAGTGTGAAAACTTGGAAGCTGATGGCTTGTGCAGTGCTGTTAAAGAACAAGCTGATCATATTGGATTAATTTAGGTGCATGTGCCAGCCCAGAACAGATCAGGACATTATTAATGCCATGGTACATTATGGACACTGTTCTTTGAATTGTGTTTTGTGCAGATCAAATCACTTTCCAGGTCAGCATTTGCTGCTTTCACAGTGTGGTGTTTATGGAGCTGMACTGGAAGCAAATAAAAGAAGACCAATACTGTGTCAGGGATAGTGAATGATATTCCAGATGATTACAGTGATGAACATTTATCACAGCATGCAGTTGCATTGGCATAACTGAGGGAAAGAGCAGAAATCTGCAGCATTTTAATGAGGGCAAGAAGGGAGAGGTGGAGTGGAAYAGGAACTTTTCGTGCTGACTTTGCCACCAAGGAATACACATTGTGCAACTCTGCCCTGCAAATTAAATGTTCTGCTTTCGTGCCCTTTTTATTCTGCATGCCTTAATTAAAAGCCCATTTCCTCTGATTCATGGATCCACATCTGGGTCATGATGTTAAACAAACAAACATCTGACTAAATTTCTATCTACCGGATTAATTTTGTAATAGTTTAGTGAATAAAGGCATGYCATTAAGGGTGGATAGTGCAATTAAAACCAAGTAAGACTCTGTTATGGAAGTGGCCATMTTTCTGTGATATTGTATATTTCAGSTTGCTTTTCAAGAAAAAGAAAAGAAGGTGTATTTTTCATCACAAATTATTTAAATTTTGCAATTATACTCCCACAAAATGTGCATTCATTTCCCAATTACTTAAAAAAAAAAAACAAAAAAAAACCAAACACATGGGATGACCATATTTCTGAAGAGAAAGGCAGAAGAGCTGAAAACTATTCATATACTTCAAAAGTTGATTATGAATGAGTTCTTTGTGTAGGCCTACTTTTCAAGAATATAAATGATATCATACTCAGGATAAAAAGATCAGTAGCTCTTGCAAACTAAATTCAGCTAATTAACCCAAGATGATAGCATTTAGCTTCTCAGCTGTTTTCCAATAGCYTGTTGGCTCTCCATTTGCCTGACTACTGCCAGACATTGTTGCAGCCAGTGTTGAAGCAGAGCTCTCAAGGCATGCACACTCCTTTGCTGTGTGGTTAATGTGGCACATGGGGGTCATTTGCTGGTGGTGTTGGCTTGTTTGCTTCGTGATCCCTGCTTTTTAACTCATGAAGAGAATCCTCAATGTTAGTCTCATAACAAATTTTTATTACATGAAGAAATCACTTTCTCCCAAACAGGCCAGAGAATAGGGAAGGAAACTTTGTGACACTTATGAAGAACACTTCSTATTAAACTATATTTGATGCATCCAGCTTTGGGGTTCCCAGCACAGAAGGGACATTGACCTGTTGCAGCAAGACCAGAGGAGGCCACCAAGTTGATTAGAGAGCTGGAGCAGTTCTCCTATAAGGAAAAGCAGAGTTTGTCCAACCAAGGCTTTGGGATGACTTAATTGCAGACTTCCAGTTACGTGAAGGTTTAATAAAGATATTATGAAGAAATTCTTCTCTGTGAGGGAGGGTGCCCAGAGAAGCTGTGGCTGCCCCTGGATCTCTGGAACTGTCCAAGGCCAGGCTGGATGTGGCTTGTAGCACCCTGGGATAGTAGAACTATTTAATCTTTAATGACCCAAATAATTTTGGGATTTGGTATTTTGGAAGGAGTCCTTGTTTTAGGTTAGGACTTCTGCATGCTGTGCTGGACACTGTRTGAGTTGATCATATTCCTGCATCCAGGATTTTCAGTGCTAAGTAGTGGAAAGTGAGGTTATGTATTTAAATGGCTATGGCTTTCTTCTAGGTGTGTGKAAGCTTGACAAGCTGGCTTTTGGTAGGAAGTGGAAATAGAAAATGTTCTTTGTTTCACATAAATTTTCTTAATTGCCTTTGTTTTGAAGCAGATTTTGTATTTAATTTTGATKAATTTAGCTGGTGAGTCCAGTTAAAATGAGGCATCATAGAGCATCTACACAGAAAAGCACAGCTCATCATTTCATGCTGTAAGAACAACATTGTATTAGACTATTTCCTTTTAGCTTTTAGAATCAAGCTATTGGTTCTTTCTATAGCTTAAAAATCTACTCATTGGTAACAAAAACGGACTTAATCACTTCATTCAAACAACTGAATCCTGACAAGTGTTGCAGAGAGCCAAACTTGTGAATAAACTTGTTAGTGCTGATACTGTGCCCTGGTTTCTGCAACGCCTAGATCGTGAATATGAAGGAATCTCCCAGTACCAGTCTGGAAGATTTTCAGTGGAGATTTAGCCAAATGTTGTCCCTCTGTTCTGCAAGGAGTCATTGTATCAAGAAGACTACTGGCCTCAATTTTCAACCCAAAGTACATACATCTTCCTCATGGAACAGGATGCAGCACGCCTTTGATTAGCTTTTCATATTTTACCAAGTCAGGCTGCTCACATTTGTCATGGACCCTATGCAAAAGGTGATTCCAGAAGCAGAATTTCTGAGCTTCAATATGTTGTCAATGTTCAACTTGTCATGATTGTCAGTTCCCAGCTCCTTTCCCTTGCATTACACCARCCAACTGGAACTCTGATAAAGGAGTTATGTACACTGATGACAAGAATTGATTTCCAGTTTCCTGTAGAATGACTCTATCATTGCTTGTGACTCAGGCAATTTAGTTTATATTACAACACTGGCTGGGGGCTATAGATCACCCTGACAGTYGTCTAGTCACAGAGCATGCTGATTTTGACAAGATATTGAAAGGGATTTTACAAGATTTTCCTTTGTGATACAACTCAAAGTGCCATTTTCTATTGCTGGATCATGTGTAAAGAGATTCTGCATGAGGTTGAATCGAAGTGTTAGGCTCAGTTTGTCTAATTTGCCCTTAATCTTCATGCTTGAGAGCATATGGAAAAACTGAACAGTTTTCTTGTCTTGGATCTGGTTTAGAACATGTGGTGTCTGTGTTAGGCCAGACAGAACTCTCAGGAGTCTTTTCTGGAGTGGAGGCAGCAGATGCTTAGGGCAAGGGTGTAAGAAAGACAGGTAGAAATGATCCATTCCTGGCTGTGCCCTGGGAGGTGCTGCAGTCAGTGATCTGGAACCTTACTGGGCTGGGTGAGCAGTGCTATGCAGAAATAGAAGATATCACTGCTCTTGTTCAAATTTGCTTTTACTGAATGAGGATTTTATTTGCTCTGTCAGTGCTGGAAGCTGTAGCTCTCTGCTCTGTAGTGACCTAATCATCTTGTGACACTGGTGACCTGTACCTGTTGGTGGAACCAGTGGGA
>NW_026623952.1:179758-181286 GCF_030028575.1 Malurus melanocephalus
CTTGTTCAGCTGTGTCACTGCCCTTGTTCAGCTGTGTCACTGCTCTTGTTCAGCTGTGTCACTGCTAACTTGAGCACAAGGCCCTGTGACAGCTGAGGTGGGCACTGAGGGGCAGTGAGTGATTTGGGTTTCTCTGACATTCAGTTATAAGAAGCCAGGAATGGAGTTGAGCTGGGAAGGTCTTCCAAATCCCCAGCCATGGCTGAGTTATGGGATGTGATGGCAGCAAACYGTGTGCTGTTTAATGGGAATTGAGCTGAGTGCAGCCTGTGCTCTGTGTGTGCTCCCACAGGACTCAAGGACAGAGAAGCCGTGGTATTTTAATAATCCATTTGAGATCAAGAAAGATATTTTGGGGCAGTTTGTGCCTATTCACATGAAGCAGTCCATTTTGCAGGAGCTGCTCTGCTGGRCAAGTACACTTTCATGAGGTCTTGGGCATTTGTTCCTCATCACTCTAATATCTAATTGCTTTGCCTTCATCCTCACAAACACATCTCAAATGGGAGATGCTTACATCCTCACATCGTTGGCAAATGGAAAATAGAAAGCAAGAACTCTGAAGGTAGGTAGTCACCAGAAGATGCAGAGAATTCTTCAGAAGCTGAAAAGCCTCTCTCCCTATTTCTTTCTGCATCTTTATTTCGGTATCTCAGAGGATGAAAGGCTTCATATTTCAGTTAAGCCTCAAATATTTTTGAGAACAGGTCCATGTGTTTTCTTTAACTTTCTGAAGGACCTGGTGAGTCAGAGAATTAAACAAGGAGTTCCTAATACCCTAATTTGCCCCCTTGGCTTACATGGAGCAGATGTAGCCGTTGCTTGTCAGATTTGTCAAAATTCTTTCTTACAAAATGAACAAAAGGGTAAGATTAGAATTGAGATCTGAAAAACCCTATACAAGATAGGACATTGGAATGCTTAGCACATGAAATCCTTAAAAGTATGAGTCAGACACCACTGTCCTCCTCTGAAGTGATTTTCTTAAACTGAACCAATTCTCTTTCTTTAAATGGAAGTTTAGGATTTAATTTGCTTCAGATTGTCAGGCAGGATGAAAACTGATGAGACCAAGCAGAACACAYTGGATTTTTTAACCGGATTTTCAGCATTTATAGTAAAATGACAGTTACAAAAGTAAACCATAYCATCCCTCATGTTAAGCTTGGAARCAWTTTTTTCCAAAGTATTCTTGAGGGCAAAGATGACTAGGTTGAAGAGGGATAGTGAGCGTGGAAGTTAGGATTTCTCCTTTTCTTTCCCCTATTGGGAATTTTTTCCCATTTTGTTGCTAAGATACAAGAATGGGCGGGTCATAACCTTAATAACTTGGTGCTCAAAGAAGACAAAGGAAGTTGCCAAGCACTGGGGGGGAAGAAGGACTCCTCGAGGCATTCCTCCTATCTGGTGGTTTTTCTATCTGTGGAGAGCAGAGTTCTCATGAGAATTTGGGCTCGGGGAAAAGGTGTGTGTGTGTGGGGGGGTAACTCACTTCTCTCCCTGCTTGGCTTGGGGGAGGACGGTGGAC
>NW_026623952.1:182821-183853 GCF_030028575.1 Malurus melanocephalus
TGAGAAATTTAGAATGTAGCTTTCTGTGCATTTGTCCAAGTCTACATTAAAAACAGGTTTGACTTTTAGCTCACTTCTTACTGCAGAACAACCTATATTTGGCAACTTAAGCTGGAAGTAAGTGAATTAAAAAAAAAAAAAACAAAAAAACCAAACCTGTTAGTGCTGTCTGCCCCTATATCAGAGAGTAAGCTAAACCCACATGTACCCCTYGGTTATATGCATGGAAGGGCTCAAGGAACAGCGGTAATTACACAATAATTAGTGTATCACAACATACTTATTTTTCTACATAATGCAATGACATATTTTTCCCCCTGCCTTCATAATTAATTAATGTTTGGAAAATATTTAAGAAATTTAAAGCTCCCAGTAAGAGGTAAATGCTATTAATTGTAATTACCAAGTAGATTATTTCTTAGCTTTCCTACGGTTCTGTTCCCTCTGGTTAAACACCGAGGGATGTTTCCATTCAGGGTAGCTCCATAACTCCTGTTCTCTTTGCAAGGCTGAAATAATACAGTTTGTGCTTGTTTTGTCAGCGGGAGGGGGAACTAACTACAGTGYTCGAAGTTTTCCAGGGATAGCTCAGGTGTCTTTTAATTATGGTGAGGTAAAAATACCTTGTCTGCAAAACAGTCCAGATTGCTGAAATAATATCTCAGCTGGGTCTCTAACCTGAGTGATCACCTCACCTGCATTTCTGCAGATTGCTGTCTGGACCTGTGCAGACAGTGTTTCAGCTCAGCTGTCCCCAAAATGTTTTTTTTTTCACCTTCGCTTCAACCCCTTACATGACTGAACCCCTAACACCGTGGCTCATGCTGTGATGCATTAATGGCTTCAGAGGACTGAATGTGACAATAAAATGGSTCTGTTCATACCTGCCAGGTACAATCTGTATTAAACTGTGCATCTGAGGCGTTTTTAGCCTGTGATCACAGGGATTGGGGAAATTATAACCCAGGGATCTTATTTAATTGCTGTAAAAAGGACTTCAACAGACAAATGAGGAATTGTTGAGAGAACAGC